>NW_028324144.1:2121212-2424242 GCF_054372755.1 Phalangium opilio
AGGGATTAACCCTTAAATTTAACAGGGATTAACTTTTTGAAAACCGATTTCCCTGAGTTTTCCAGGAGTGTTTCCCATATTTGGAGTAATAACAACCGGAGTGGTTTTTTCTATAGTTGAAGCAACCCCTTCAGAGAAAACCCAAACAAATTTCCCTGAGTTTTCCCTGTGTTTTTGTCAGCTATTTATTTCCCCAAGTTTTCAAAGTTTGTATGAATCCTGTTTAAGTAAGAATCTGAGAAACAATGAATTCTACTTTAATTAAGGGGCCATCCATAAAACACTCCAATTTTCATAACTAGAAAACAGTGTGCCTTACGTCAAAATGCCTTTGAAATTACATTTTCGATTCAAAATTGATTTCCCATTGTACTACCCTGTTTTGAAACACCCTGTACGTGTTCCAACTAACTTCGAGATTGACGTTTAAACGCGAAAGTATATCAAAATTTGACGCGTCATTGTTATAATTATACGGTACGTCTCTGGAAGAAGGTAATAAACCCCAACCCATTTGATTTGAATCTCAATTGTTCCATAAATAACTAAAATTATGTCGTTTGTCTTATTTGTTCAAACGTTCGAGTTACAATCACGCGAATTTCAAATCACGCCATATATATTTCATCTCGTTATGTCACGTCATGTGTCTGGTTATTTTTGTTAGCTTTTAAGCTAGTTGACAGTAATTCCCCGAATATAAAATGCAAAATAAAATTTATGTAGTTTCAATTGCTCATATAAATTATTGAATTCAGGGATATTAAAATTGTTTGTAATATTTAGGGCAAGCGAGATAATTGAATTGCTAAGCCAGTTAGGCTTAAATACAGCCTCTTACACCTGAAAATATCCAGGAAAAAAAATTACACGAAAACACAAACAAAAAACATGGAAAATTCCACGAAAAACATGAAAATATCCATTAAAAAACATGGAGACATTCGTGAAACAAAAACATTGACATATCAAGAAAATAAATCATTGATTAAGAATTCACGAAAAGTTTTTTTTTATAATTTCTAGAAAATAATTTGCATTTACGAGGCTTATTGCGAATGTTGAACGTTTAATTAGATGACCTTCCAACAAGGATATATTTGTAATGGTCCTGTTTGTATTCCCATTAAGTTAACCTTATAGTTGATTAAAATAGGTCAAATAGAAATTTATCCAGATACGAAAAATACCCTCTCGAACTTTCAACAAATGTGTACGTAGAGTTATTCAATTTTATCGTATATAAGGCTTCGTTAGTTTGCAACTGTCAAATATGTGTACCTCTATTTCTTTATCAATGGATTAATTGTAATTTTTTATGGCTTTGTAAATTCGAGTTGTATTAAAATTTCGGACTCCACCACCAGTGAGCCCTTTCACTGAAACGAAAGAATTTATAGGACGCTCCTGCAGGCGTTGTTGACAACTGCCTGGCACACTGCCACAAACATGACGTAAACAAGCGCGCCAAATGAACCAACGTCAAAAGAAGCGCGTCGAGAGGTTAATCACTCGGAGGAAGAGTTTCCTCTACATCGATTACAGGGTTGATAAGAGTTAGGGAAAGTTGGGAAATTTTGAAAAATGGATGTGAAATATGTCGTGGATTTTGCAAATTGGTGTGAAATTGTTAAGACGTTTTGAAAATTGGTGTGAAATTGATCAGGGATTTTGAAAAATTTTTGTGAAATTGATCAGGGATTTTGAAAAATTGGTTGTGAAATATGGCAGGTATTTTGAAAATGGGTGTGAAATTGGTCGGCGAATTTTTAAATGGGTGTGGTTAGGGTTTTTTTAAATGGGTGTGAAATTGATCAGGGATTTTTTAAATGGCTGTGAAATTGATCAGGGATTTTTTAGATGGGTGTGAAATATGTTCTTAATTTTAGAAAGGTCAGGGAATTTGCAGCGTTGGCCGTTACAATAAATACGTTTTAAAATTCATAATTGTCCAAATCTAAGAGTCTACTCGTTTATAACACAACAATATTCTTAACAAATTGACCTTTGACCTAACCAAGTGACTGACATCTCGATTACCATAGAGAAATGCAAATGGCATCTTATTTTATAATTATATACTCCAGGCTCAATAGTGCAATTTTTTTGCGCATTTACAGACCTTGCTCCAGGCTTCTAAGACCCTGTCAGGATTCTCCGTGTGACGTATTTATAGCGAAAATAATTCCGAGGTTAGAGTTCGCCCTTCACCTTGGCATTTAAACAAAATCGGCAGGTAAACAAATAATAATCAGAAGAGATAATGGAAATGATGATGATGATGGAATAAAGTAGCCTAGAAATCGTTTCTGTACACAAAAGGAAAAGTTAACTGAGATCGCGAATAAGGTTCATCCCTGTTCAATCAACTCTCTAGGTAAATAACATTACGTCTGCTTACACGCTTCAAGGACGCTCGTGACGTCACGCAAAAAGAGAAATACTTTCGAAATCTGTACCAACGACAGGTGTTACTGGATGGAGTTTATATAAATCGCATTCTAACACGTAAAGTGCTCGCGCAATAAAACGGCTCACGTGGAATTTCAAATAAATAATGTGAATTTTTTCTTTAAAAAATATGACGGTTTCGCCTCCAGTATTAATCCTCCATGTTAAGATACATATTTTGGCGCGTGAATTTCTTTTGAAAGCGCGCGCGAAATAAAATACAGGCACGTGCCAGTAAAAATAAAATACAGGGTGTTTAAGAAAATAAGTAGTAGGTTCATATTGATTTCCTATAAAACCATCCCCCTTTTTATGAACACCTTGTTCGTATGTATTTCATTTACCTAATCTTGAAACAATACAGCGCATGCGTACTGTACTGTACATCTGCACGTACAAGGTTGGAAATAATTCAATGAAATATACAAATACAAATATAATAAATAATCCAGGCAGGCAATTTTATGATAAACCACCGTACGTACTTTTACAATGCGCCCAAAATATGAATATATCATTTATTTGCAATAATAAAAAAATATTTATGTAGGACATTGTTGGGGAAAACATTGACATAAGCGCAAGGAGGTGAATCTCTATCTCTCTGTGTGTGATTTATTTTCTAGCTATAAACCTTCAAACAGAAGCGATATAAGTGTAGTATTTTCAATTCGAGGCATGTCTCTCGTCTCTTCTATACTAAATTTAATACCGTAATAATACATATAACGGAACTGCGAGGTCATTTCAGTTTCATTGAAAATCTGTGTTGGTAAACAAACGAAACGGAATTTTGATAAGATTGGCCAATTTACCGCGCATCACCAACCCTTTCCTTCTCTAAGATATTACATAGGGGTTTCGATGAATAAATTTAATGATACCAGGAATGTTTTCTGCAGTTTATTTTAAGTAAAAATGTCAGGGTTACGTTTCTTAGTAAGCATTAGGCATTATCAAGCAAAAACAGAGACATTGTCCGGCAAAAACTAGACATTTTCTAGCCCAAAAACTAGACATTTTCTAGCCCAAAAACTAGACATTTTCTAGCCCAAAAACTAGACATTTTCTAGCCCAAAAACTAGACATTTTCTACCCCAAAAAACCCAATTATATACTGACTAAATTAGACATTTAAATATCCCAAAACCGTCTCAAATGGAAACTCCCAACTTTTTATAACAGTCAGTTAAACATTCGTGAGAAATGATTTAAACTCGTGTCCAAGGGCTTTCTCAAAAATTGGTATTCCATAGCCGGTGATGGTGGTAAATCTTTTTTGATATTTTTTTTTTCTTTTTCCCCTTCAATGCTTCTTCACCCCAATGCCCTTTCTCGAATCTTTGCGTGTGTTGCTGTCGCGCGGAAATGGAATAAACATTGGAGAATTCCATAGAGAAATTATACAGCGATACAACAAATGTACGCTTTAAATTAAACACCAACCAATTGACCTTGAAGAAGACCGAGGCTTAGCAATTAAATAAGAGTACTTGTTGACAAACAATCACTTGGGTACGTGAGAACCTTGCATTATTATTTGATAACGCAAAAGAAAATAATAAATATTTCAAATTGAAATCGTGTTACACAATTAAATAACATACGATAAATTAAATGCTACGAGGTAGGCCTTTTAATAAACAATGACATAAATTTAAAATCCGTCACGTGGTACTAGTCGTCTAATAGAAATGCATACCCTAAACGTTATCTGCTTCATAAATATGCCTAATGGTACAAGTAGACTCTAATACCAAGTAAATTTTCATATATGTTTTATAATCATATCTTTTAAAATTCAAATTTGAATATCTGTTACTTCAGCCAAATCATATTGTACACTATTCAAAACTGAAGAATGTCATCATATGAGGAAATATTAATAAATGCAAATTTTAAAAAATTAATATGTCATATAAACACAGTACACAAACACAAATTTATACAGCACAGCGTAAATTCCAAGGGAATTAATGTTTCTTAAAAGATTTAAATAAAAATGAATTCACGGCGCGGTTCCCCGCTTTCTTTGTTTTTATTTTGTTTTTTAACATAATTTAAAATACAAAAATCGTCTTTGTTTATAATAACCTAAATACTTTTCCAGGCTCTGACTAATATTAAAACAGGGGCTTTTATTATTATCATTTTAACTTCCTATATTGGAGAGCCAATTTTGACCGATGTAAGTTATCATTTCGAAGAATGTTTGGCGGATTTCCAACAGAATAATTATGGTTTTCTATAAGGATGGTGGGGTGGTAAATTTTAAGTTAACGCTCCATTGACTTCTAAATCGTTAGCAACTTGGACCCGATATTTTTGCCAAATTTCATGATATTCTAAGAAAGTGCCAAAATAATTTGGTGTGCCGTACTAGTTAGACCCGTTACGTTTAAATATATTTGGTTTTTTTCATAAAACAAATGCGAGGGAATTAAACTATTAAATATTAAGATTTATAAAAAATGCAAGGAAATTTTAATATCAAATATTAAGATTTATATAAAAAAATTAATATCAAATATAAAGATTTTTTTAAAAATGCAAGGAAATTTTAATATCAAATATCAAGATTATTTTAAAAAGTGCAAGGAAATTTTAATATCAAATATCAAGATTATTTTAAAAAATGCAAGGAAATTTTAATATCAAATAGTAAGATTTTTTTAAAAAAAAATGCAAGGTAATTTATATTATAAAAAATTAAGATATATAAAAACTGCAAATAAATTATAATTATAATATCAAATAGTAAGATTTGATTTATCAATAATGCAAGACAATTATAATATACAATATTAAGATTTCATTTATATATCCCATGACACCATGCGATATCATTACACGACTTTAGGAAGTAGTAACTTCTATTGCTATAGACTAGACAGTGAGACGTGTTAAATGAACCGTAATAAGGCCACTTAAAAGGTGCATGAAAGAAAAGACAAAAAAAAAAATCATTTGGAATATTCAAACAATCGTGTCGTTACCTTAATGGTTTAATTGAGATTAAACAGATAATGTTTTGTTTGTATTTTGAATTATATACGGTCGCACGAACCCGGTGTTTATATTAATGTGTTAGCGACTTAGAAAGAAAAAAAACGCCTTGGCACTGAAATACTACATTTTTGAATTAAAATATAATATAATATAATATAATATATTACATAAATATCAAACATAAAAAATCAGTAATAGCACCTTCTAACACATAACAGTACATTTATTAACATTAAATGCCAATTCGATTTAAAAATAACGTGTTTTCCTTGAAACTAAAAAAAAAATTTTAAAATTAAAAATAATTTTAAAATAATCTTTATAAACGGTTTCACCAAAAATCGTAAAATACAAACAATATTTCTAGAAAATGGGGTCTAACAAATGCCTTAATTTAAAATACACCCCCTTTAATAAAACAATAATAATACAGTTACGTATCCGACCCCTCGATTATTCCAATGATTACTATTCATATACCGTAATACAAGTTTTGTGTAAAACAAGTTTTGTATCTTGGTTCTTAACAACTTTTGGGGGCGAATTATTTTCTAACCTTGGTTTGTTACGGGGCGAGGCTCACCTTGGAGGCCAATTTTTCTCTCTCAAATTCGTTCCCCCCTCCTATAATTTCAAATATCCCTCCGCGACCTAGGATTATGGTACAGCAGATTGAAAAAGATTTTCGACTGTGGTATTTTCTTTTTCTTTTTCTTTTTTAAGAAAAAAGTTACCCACTTCCTGCGCCTCGAGGGTCGACCGGTATACCAAATGGCATTTGCAAACGCCACTTGATTTAAGTACAGATGATAATTCTTATGTACTGGCACCTTCCGGGGATAGGGGGGGGGACACACTCTCTAGAAAATGACTCTTTAAGTTATGGTTTAATTTATTTAATTATGGTGCGAGTATGGAATTAAATGTTATATAATATTTAAATCTGTAAGTGCTGACTGACAGACAGACAGCATTACTGATATCATCGTCCTGCCTAAACTGTTTTATTTAGAAGGATGAAATTTTGCAGGGACGTTAATCATTAGTAGTTTGCACGCGCCAAGAAAGATTTTTTTTCAATCCGTCGCCATCTTGAAAAATGGCGAGCAAAAATGTAAAATAACCTTTATGGAATAACGTTGAATTCGCTTTTCAATTGATTTCACTAATATTTAGTACACAATTGGGCTTTATGGTAGAATTTGGCATAGTATTTAATTAATTTTAGTTTAATAATCAAGGTGTAATTGAATTTATTTCGTTTAATCGCTATAACTTATCTCTTAAATTTATTTAAAACCAATATGATAAAGATATTTAAAATTTAAATTATACTTTAATTTAAAAAATAACCATAGATATTTATATCGGCTTCACTCAATCTTTGTTAAATAGAGTTCAATATTCAAGGTGTATTTGAATTTATTCTTCGGGTTTCGGGGCTTAATTCTAAGTGTCAAAGTCAAATGAGTTATTTATTCCCCCAAAGTAATTATTTTCTAAAACAAATTCCCCAATATATCTATATGCTAATTAGACTAATTATTATCGTTTCCCGGTTTTTTAATTGATTGTAATATATTCAAAAAAAAATAAAAAAACGTGAGGGTTAAAACAACATATTTGAAAACCAATTAAGCCTTCTTAAATATTAATTTGTTTTTGGGGTTTTTTTAAAACATCCCAAAATAGCCTTTGAATTTTTAATTATCCTTAATGACGGCTGCTTTTAATTAAAAATAAATATTTATTATCTAGCTAAGATCAACAACATCAATAACAACAACGATGAAAAAAGTCTGCTATCTTGCTAAGCCTAACTCAAACTTGAAACCAACCAAGTCTTATCTATTTTAGGTCAATCTTAATGAATTCTTAAGTTTCTCTTCCTTATAATGGAAGATGCGATTTTGACATTTGAGTCTTTCTTCTTTTTTGTAGGAAAATTTTCCATTTCCAATCGCGAGCCAAAAAAAAACCCCCGGGGAACTTTTATTTCTTTATTTCTTCCTGGATTCACAAAAAATAGGTCAAAGTTACTGGAACGATTGCCAGGACTGTTCTGTTAATTAAATTTTTGGCTGCGGCATTAAAGGGGTGGTTGTACTGTACCTCTCAAACCAAACCCACCAAAAGAATAAAACAATTAACATAAGGTGTTGTTACCTTACATAAATTAAATATTATAATTAAATGTTGTTACTGTACGCTAGTTATGACTAAATGTAGTCGTGAAGTGACGTACGTCAGGGATTCTCGCTGTGAGACGCTGTTAAATGCTTAAATGGACCCTCCCTTGGAAATGAGCCTGATTGGCTAATTAACTCAAAGGGTTTTTCTACCACTATCCCTTGAGTTTCCCAAAACGTTTACTTCCAATTAATCTACTTCATTTTCTAACTATAAATTTTTTCTCTCTTTTATCTTTCTGTCTCTCCAGGAGTTTTCTCTCATTCGTGGGCGAGTTCTAGCAGTTCGGGGGCAGCCAGTTGGACCAGTTTGCCCCAAGACTCTCCAGGTCGGACCGACACCCCCCCATCGCCGACCAGTTCTTCCGAAGGAGATAGTCGCTTCCCTCTGACCAACGGCGGGGGTCTGACGGTGCCTAACCATCAAGGACCGTCGCACCCTCAACCGAATCAACAACAGAGAGGTCAAGGTAAAAGGTCAAGATGCTCATCCCCCGTCGAAGACGAAGGAATCGAAATGGACGAAACCGTAGGATTCCTTGATGACCCCGAACATTTGACCCAAGCCAAACCCAAAAAGGTCAGCGCACGATTTGATCTCTTATTTTTATTTATTAGATCATATTAATAGAAGTACATTAAGTTGAAGTAAGCGGGTGCATTTCCGAGGGGTGGGTTAGTTAATCACTGAATTAGGACTTGATTCCATATATTTTAACAGGGATAGATTTAATTTTAGAAGTAGGAATGGAGAACAGAGTAATCTGGGTGCGCGTTAAAGTCCCGGACCCCCTTCCCCGGGACGGGAAGGAGGGGGTATGAGAGAATAGGCGGGTTATAGAATGTAGTTTAAGTGAGCCAGTAAGATAATTTAAACTTTTCGTTATTACGTGTTGGAGGGAGGGGCTCTATACTGGGCTACGAGTCGGTCTGAAGTAAATACTAATCGTTCTCCGTTCCAACTTCTAAAATTAAATCTATCCCTGATTTTAAAATAAATTTAATTTTATAACAGATTGAAGATTTCAATTTAAACTGAAAATGTGGTTGTTTTTAGATGTCATTCATTTATCGTTCGGTTTTGTCATCCGATTTTAAAATTAAAGGAAGAGGGAAATGGTTTTATTTCTTTTTTTTTTTTAAATGGTTGGTTGAAAAAAAAAACCTTAATTAGAATCGAATGAAACTTTTCTGCGAAATCGAGATTCGGATCTTAATTGAAAAATTGAAAGTAGTCAACGCAACTTAGAAGCATAATTAGGGTAGTATTAGATTACCATCTGTCTTTAATAACAGTCCAAAGTTAAACTGAGACAGTAGAGAATACGGTACGGTTAACTCAAAAAGTTCACGGTTCATTAGCCTTGCCGAAAGAAACGAAAAAAAAAATAATTAGTAAATAAGGAGTATTTACTAATAAGATTTTAATTGCGAAATAAATAATTAAATTTACAATCCCCAATTAAATTAATTCTGATGATTTTATTAAAAGTTTCATTCACCTCGCGGTTATTACCATATCTTGCTTCGCCATTTTGAAAAATGGCGACCAGAAAGTATTGAATCATTCCATTAATTTCACTGTCAAAGAATCAAACACGGGGCCGATGGAGGTCACCTTCTTGGGTTATATCCCTGGCGCCAAGAAGCATCGCTAGAGGCAGCGCGACTAGTAAACTCTGGTTCCATCTTGCGCCAGGGAAATAACCCAAGATGGCGGCCTGTGTGTTGTTTTTCCCATGCAAGTAATTAACGAAATTGTCTATAGAACTTTCTTTACATTTCTATTAACGCCTTAAATGGGGGTTAACCCTTTCGGTTCATTCACGGATTCTTAAGTTGTGGTTGTTATAAATATTCATAAAGCATTTTTTATTTCTTAGTCCCCGTAAAACGATAAATTGCGAGGCCGAGTATGATCTAAACGTTTATGTAAATACAGAGTGTTTTTCGTAAGCTCCAACTTTTCTTGTTTTATTTTTAAGCTTTTAGGGGGTTAACAAAACAAAAAGGCGTTGCACGCGACCCGACAACTAAGTTGTAAGGCCAAGAGTTGAACCGTGCATTTCAGAAGAAAAAGGACTTATTAATAAATAAAGACTGGATAAAAAGAACCGGTTGGTTGCTTCGCTTGTCTCTTACTTGAAAACTTAACTATACAGGGTGTTTGTGAAAGGTCCATCAATAATGAAAGGGCGTATTTATTGGGCCATTTTGAGTCGAAAATGTTCTATGACATTTTTCCGTTCGGGCCACTGTTTTCAAGTTATGATTGGAGTAATTTACGGATGACCCCTTAAATTTAATTAAGAAATTGAAAGACAGCGCTAATTTAATGAAGGGGTCATCCCTAAAATATTCAAATCATAACTCGAAAACCGTGGCTCGGACGGCAAAATGTCATAGAACATTTTCGACTCAAAATGGCCCAATAAATACGCCCTTTCATTATTGATGGACTTTTCACAAACACCCTGTATTAAAATACACGCTATTCGCTACGTAAATAAATACTTATAAATAAAGGTACTTAACTTAATAGTTAAGGGGTAAATTCCCCCCTTTATAGCTTCGGTTTTATCAAAATACAATGATGTCATTCATTTCCTTATGAACCAACTTAGTCGAGTACTGATTCAAATAGAGATATTTCAGTTGTCTGAGTAGTACGTCACACCCTATTTAAGACTTACCACCACGGTTCTGGCAGCCATATTGGTAGCTTAATCGGCTTCCCTTCTGCATTGAACTCACCAGTAAATTAACCCACGAATCTTAGCTCCTCCCCAAACGAAGGCTTTCATTACCAAAGGTCTGGTACCATTAGGAAGATAGTTAAGTAACCCTTTAAACGAAATTATTGAGATTATAATGTCAGCTCCCCACCTTTGCTGCCACGTATTGCGCTCTACGGGGGAATAAAATGGACTACAACTAGTCACTGCCTCTAACGGCGCTTCTTGGCGCCAGGGAAATAACCCATGAGTCACGTGACATCCCCACCCTGGTCTGGTGATATTTGCTTAATCTCTTCTGGAATTAATGGAACGGTCTTTGTCCACCCTACCCTGTGTATAATCAAGGACCGATTTCACTTTTATCTAAGTAACCTTGCCATTGGTTCGTACCATACCATTTGCGTGAGATCACGTGTACAGTAAACTTGCACGTTTTTATATAAACATCTATATATATATAAATATTATATCTTAATATTCATCAGAAGTTTTAGCTGCTGGTATATATATGTTTTGTTGACGTTTCACTCTCTTTACGTATACTTGTACTTGTACTTGGAATTCGCAACACTGAACTCCCTCCCCCGGTTGGTTCGGTTCGGGACTTGGGGTTGGCGTTGGAGTTTTTATTTTCTCCACACATACACAGACCAGGGTTCATACAACTTTTGGAAAACAACAAATTTCCCTGAATTTTCCAGGTTTCTCCCGTATATGGAGTATCCTATGGAGCAAATGTTAACGAAGGAAAGGGGGGGGGGACAAATATGACTATTACATAATCAAAGGACATCCCCGTATCTCTAATATAACCAGAGTTATGAGCCTCCAAAGTATAGTGTAATGTTTATCCTATGGAGGTGGGTATGTTTATGAACATTTTGCTTAATTACTCGGCCCCTGTTTGACGCAAATTTCCCTGATTTCCCTGAATTTTACTAAAAAAATTCTAAATTTTCCTGAATTTTCTGCCAACTATTTATTTTCCTGATTTTTCCAGGTTTTCCCTGTTTTCCAGATTTGTATGAACCCTGACATACACGGCGCGGTTATAACGTTATGATTACACTATACGGTATACGGTATACAGAACCCCGACATCTAGCCACACCCCCTTTTGGGATCGATGTACTGGAAGAAGCCAAACATTGCATAGGATGCTAATATCTAGATTGCATGACGCTTCGACTTAATTCTCGACCTACCCCTCTTACCCTCCCTCTCGCTTGCTCTCAACAGCTTTTGGCAGCAAAATGTTGCCAGAGAAAAAGCAGCAAAAATATATATCATGGTACAATGTCGAAAGAGAGGAGAGAGGGTAATAATCTCTGTCTCAGTGGTGGCGACGACACGCTTATACGGATCTCTCGTATGTTAGCGGTTGTTGGTCATATGGGAATTAGATTCGTAGTTTCGTTTTCGTCATAGGTTTCGGCTGGGTTAATTAAACGGGGATATCAAATGGGGTTAAGGTTTATTAGCTAATTTTTAATCGATTATGGAAAATTTCCTGATTTTTTTGCCCCCTTTCATACGTATTCCCTTGAATTTATTTACGTCTAAATTGTTTAGTTGTAAAAGTAATTTTAAATTATATGTATATTATTTACTGCTAATATCAATATTTCTGGGCATTTAGGCACCATTTTAATATTTTTCGATTTTTCTTTGACCCTTTAAATGCCATTTTCCAAAATCATTGGGTTTTCACTGATCTTATATGGCCAATTTTCAAAATCCTGAACTTTGCCTGACCCTTCAAGACCAATTTTCAAAATCATGAACTCTCCCTGACACTATAAAACCAATTTTCAAAATCATGAACTCTCCCTGACACTATAAAACCAATTTTCAAAATCATGAACTCTCCCTGACACTATAAAACCAATTTTCAAAAGACATTTCAAAATCCCTGACCCTTTAAACCCATTTCAAAATCCCTGACCCTTTAAACCCATTTCAAAATCCCTGACCCTTTAAACCCATTTCAAAATCCCTGACCCTTTAAACCCATTTCAAAATCCCTGACCCTTTAAACCCATTTCAAAATCCCTGACCCTTTAAACCCATTTCAAAATCCCTGACCCTTTAAACCCATTTCAAAATCCCTGACCCTTTAAACCCATTTCAAAATCCCTGACCCTTTAAACCCATTTCAAAATCCCTGACCCTTTAAACCCATTTCAAAATCCCTGACCCTTTAAACCCATTTCAAAATCCCTGACCCTTTAAACCCATTTCAAAATCCCTGACCCTTTAAACCCATTTCAAAATCCCTGACCCTTTAAACCCATTTCAAAATCCCTGACCCTTTAAACCCATTTCAAAATCCCTGACCTTTAATTTAACCCCGATTACAATAACTCACCTGACACTTCCATCCTTAGGACACACAAAGACAAAGACAATTTACTGTATTTATCAATCCTTTCCAAGAATGCGTATTAATGAAATAAATAAATAAATAAATAAATAAATAAATTAAAATTAATTGATTAAATCCCTACCCATTCCCCGCCTCACCTCACCCCATGATGTTTAATAAACTCAGGTGTGATAAGGAACGTACTTCATAGTTAGGTAACCCAATCGTGCTTGCTTGGTTGGATAGCTAACGCTGGCAAGCAGCTGTTTCTACAATATTATTTCTTTCGTGGTTACTTGTACCTTAGTAAGACGAAATTATATCTGGCAAATAAACTCTGTGGTGCGAGGGTTTTTGTCGTTCATAGACCTAGAGGCCTATATCAACGACGTCGTCCCCAACGTCTCTGTGAAAAGGCGAATGAACTTGACCTCCCTCTCTTCTCTCCTCCCAGCTACCACAGTACCATTCCTCAAGTGTTGCTACCATCTTAGAGGAGAGAGATGAAATGGAGTAGTTATGTTCCCATGCCATGCGCGACAATGAATCTCTCAGAGTACTTCGCGCACGTAAAACTATTGATAGGGGATTGTTATGTTAGGTGCTGCCGCCTAGCGATATTTAAAAATTTAAGCGAGTCCTCACGATTTAGCTTCCATTTTTAAGATACAGGGGGCATTGTATACGTTTAGGTACCCATAGAACCCTACCAAAACGCCACTGAGGTTGCTGGGAGGGCTTCGTAGATGGGGTTGTAACAAAGAGGGTAGAAGGCTTGGCTGGAGTGGTCTCGCTTTGAAAGTTTTCCTCTAAGCTTCCGGTGTGCGCGCGCATCTTCTCTGCCCCTCTTATTGGTTGAAATACGGTGAACCGGATATTGGGAGGAAAATATAACAAACAAAAAAGAAAAGCGAGAACACCCAAAATGCCTTGCCAAAGCCGCAAGCTTCAACCCCCCTCTTTGGTTGTACAGAGGCCTTGATGTGGAGATTCGGCTACTCCATCACACCTCTCTCCTTCAAGTTGCCACCACTAGAAGAAAAATATTATCTATACGCGCACGCGCTCTAACGCCTAATCTTTCTCTCCGCGTTTTCGTTCTTAAATAAATATTTATTCTCAACCAACTTCAGTTCCTCCTTTTTTTCGACAGAAAATGCTGTAACAATCGCAATAACTTGGGGAATATTTTCACAATCGTCTTAATGTATTTATTATACACAATTTATTTACTTGAAAAATTCAAATCATAGAAGCTTGGAGGAAGGAGGGAAGTTTATACTGGAGTAGCTAGCGTAATCCACAGCGCTTACCCATAGTACCCCGCCTGGTTTGGTTATAGCGACAAGAACTAAAATTTACACGTGACTAAGCTAGTGAAAATATTTCCACCCTTGAAAAGCATGGGCACAGATGGCCTCTAACATTACCACTCCAGTATCAAACGTCCTTTCTCCAAGAAAGAAACACGAGTTGATAGTTTTAGTTAATACTTGTGTTAAAATTATCATCATAGTTATAAAGTTTATTATGGTAATGTTGCAGGGTGTTTCTGATAATTGTGTTTTATTTGGGTCAAAATTAGTGAAAATTGTCCAATAACATAATATGGGACTCTACAACATTTAGTACCCTATATCCAAATGATTATTTTTAATGAATAGTTAATTAATCATTGGGTCATTAATCCTGTTGTACAACCCTTTAATAATAATAATAGTAATTTTTCAAACTGTCGAGCTATAATGGTATTATGTTTCGAATAAGGGATCGCGTGATACTTATCCGACTTTGATAATAAAGAAAAAAATATGCTTTCTATAATTCTAATCATTCTCGGAATTTCCGTAGCCTTGGGTCCAACAGGTCCCCGACCCCATTCAGTTTCTGGCCCCACCCCAAAGGTGCCCATTAAATAAAGAAAGTTTGTTAAATTGCATTGCCAGGTTACCAGGACAGTCACCGCTTCAGAATAGTAATAAAAGTACAAAGGAATTATGGGTAAAAAGGTCAAAAACGAGCATGGAGAAATTTATGCGCTAATTATCAAATTCGGACTACAATACCTAAATTAAACACTTTCAAATTAGACCTAAACAATTAAAGGCCAGCAGAATAACTTTGAAATAATAAAACACGATAAACATTGAGTGGCTATCCCCTCGGATAATTCCAGTGTGACCCCGCGCTAGCTGTCAAAACCAACCAGGAAAATTAAATAAAAATTCTCTCGGCTGCTGTGGTGGTGTTGTTATTGGCTCTTGACCATTCAAATCCAGATGGCCTCGGGCCGGCGCGCGACAGTACTGGTTGGTTGGTGTCCGGTTCACCGGCCGCTGCTAACGGGGGAAGCCCTTTTACAATACATTAATATGCAAATGACCGACGCTGCCCGCCACCTTTTCCACTCTCTCTCTTTCTCTCGCATTATGGAAGAGAGTTTTGTATTATAATGAGAAATAATAACGTTTTCCATGCTCCGCTCGCCTTCAACTTTTTATGAATTTAAATTATTATACCCTGTATATAAAATGAAGGTTTTTTTTTCACCTATTGTTGGTATTTTATTACACGTGAGATTTAAAATGATTTTTAAATTATGAATCTAAGTCGAAACGTTTCTATGACATTTTGCCACAAAAGCCACTGTTTACAAATTATAATTGTAGTGTTTTACCGAGGGACCCCTTAGTATTATCATTAAATTTAGGGGCCATCCGTAAAACACTAAATATTGTTTAAAACTTGTGAGGCAAAATCGGTCATAGAAGTTACATTTTCGACTCAAAATTTATTTCCCATAGAACCAGCTGAACTCAAACTCATATTTTTGGGCAATCTTCATGAGAGAAAATAATTAATTCATTCATTTAAGACAGGAGAAAACAATACTAATATAGTTAAGGTGAATTTAAAAACATTCTGTATTGAATATAGTTATAAAATTAACAATTCACGAACGGTTGATTGATTAAATGTAATGGTTTTTTTAAAAACAACCCTTAAAATATTCATGGGTGAAAGAAGGTGACGCGTGCAAGGGGTACATTGGTAATATGGTGAAATGTACTGTGAATTTATTACATTCTATTGTTGCGAGAGTTCCTGGTTTGTGGGGGATATAGCTTTTTCTTTTTTCTTCTAATGGATTATGAGTGTTGAATTTCTAATGTCTTTTATAGACTAATGTCACCCTTGCCATAAAGAATTAATAAAGTCAAAGGTGCCGTTAAAGGGGACTGCCATTACCGTATTTCCCCTCCTCACCCGTTATATCTATTAACTACAGGTTGCTTTAGTAATAATGATAGGTATAGTACTCTCCCCAAAAATGTCTAAAGCCAAAAAAGCCATTTTTGGTACCTGTTACTTTTGTATGAGTTTAATTTAAAGGGATAGTAGGCATAGTAACATAAGTTTATAAGATATATTCCTTCCGTAAGTTTGTAAATTCTGGTAACTTAGAAACTGGAGCTTGTAATTTTGAAGTGAGTGAGTGAGTGAGGTCATAGATTCAGGGTAAAGCGACATACGCCTGGAGGCGCTGCTGTCAAATTTGGGCTTAGTAATGCAGACTAAATAGGACCTAGATGGAACTTGGTCCTGCATGCAAAATTAATTAACCACCGAGTGTAGGACTTCAATTCTCGCTTCCGTCGTTCTCCCTCGAACTAGTTATCTCGAGCTGTAAGTCTCTCAGTAGCATTACTTATGGAAGGAACATATCACTTATAAACTTATGATAAAATTTAACTACTGAGTTTGCGGAGATGTTATGATCGTTAACTTCAGCAATTTACGTCAAAAACAAAATATTGCAAAATCCGCAAAATCATAACACGTCATTACGTCATAAACGTAATCTTATAGAAGAAATTTTTTTAAGATAATTGCCTAATCTAGTATAGTCATAACAATTTCCAAGAAGTTGTATAACTTTCGCTTTTTTTTATTAGATAATAACATTGACATAATATATCGCTTGTCTTTGAAATGAAAAAAAAAAAAAATAATATGATGTCCCTTTTTTATTAATAATAATAACAAGGGTTATAATATTATAATTGCGATACGTAATAAGAATGCAATGACCTTCCCCTAATTAAAAATATTGCCGTTATCCTTGTACCAATCCATGTACATTGAAAAAAAAAATAATAATAATAATGATAGTTACAATTAGTACTGTATAGATATGTCAGTAAATTTCGTTGTAATGTAGGCTAGCTTTGGAAAATTACCTTGAAACGTTTCGCAGGGTTGAATTGGTCAGTTAAAAGTGGGTGAAGTCAGGGAATTTGATTTTAGTGGGGCAGAAAGGTCAAGGTATTGGATTTTAGTTGGAAAAAGGTCAAGGAATTGAATGGGTTTAGTACAATAGAAACCTTGAAGTTCCGGGGTTTTGTACTTAACAACTTAATTGTCCAAATTAAAAATTTACTTGATTATAAACAATAATATTCTTAACATTGACAACTGACCTTTGACCTCCTAAAACCCAACGGCCAGGTAAAATCAAAGTAAATAAATAAATAAATATAGTTTATTTGAATCTGAAAAGTGGAAAAATTGTGGAAACTGTGTATCGTACAACAAATATTTATTTACCTAACTATTAAAAGCCTTGAGAAAAATTCGGCAGGCGCCTATCGAACCACTCAATCGAGGGGCTAATCACTCTAGAAAGAATTCACCTCGTAATTATTTTAGCACTCTCTCAAGAGTAGGTCTTATTAAAAAAATAAATGACAGGTAATGTCCCTGGTACAACATTGTACAACAATTAAGTTTAGTGACTGTCCCCTCGACAATAGCGGAACGAGAGAGAGAGAGAAAAAAAAATATTACGTGAATTACATGCAATATTAAGTATAATCTCTCTCCCATAAAACGTGTAGAAAAAAAGAAATATTTATAAAAATTGCCTGGATGCTTGATTATTCCCAGATAGTTTGAAACTTTAATAAATAAATGTTCGCCTTGTCTCTGTTAATACAGGGTGCATTTCTAATGCCTTTACCGTATATTATTAACTATGTTTTAAGACCTCCCGCCTTTAACTTCATTAATTTATAAGCAGCGAACAGATAGAATGCGGGTACTGAATTTTCTCCCAAATGGCAAATCAAGTAAGCCAGTGTTAAATGTTAAAATTTGGCGAAGTGGCAACATTATTTATAAATGAATGCATCAAAGGGAGTGTTAGAAGACTGTATTAAGCGCGAGAAAATATAGTCCATTTTGGGCTTCAATTTACCGCCATCTTTAAAAATGGCGGCCAGAAACTTAAAAATGTTCAGAAGGGCAACGCCCGGATAGTGTTTAAATAAAAATAGTTCAAAGCCCATCTAGTAGCCACAGTTCAACTGGTTTCCATCCGAGCTTCCCTCCTCCATATTTCATTCGCCCCGCCCACAAGTATCATCCACATAATAATACAAACAACTTCGAACAAAATTGAACAAAAACACCAGCTCGATTTATTATAGCACCCCAGGGAATATTCGGGATATATTATCTATGTAGAAGGTCAAATCGTACCAACCACAATCACGTGACCCAGGCGTTTTTTTATTCCCGGAGTCGCCAAGGCCTAGCTAGCGTTGAACAACGTTTAAACACAACGCCTAAAAAAGAGAAATTGTAAAGAAACTATTTTGTAAAAGGAGTTTTAATTTTTTCACGAAACGACCTTGCTCGTGAGTTTGTTTACTAAGCGTTTGGCTTCTTTCCAATGTACTGGTTTTTGTTCAAACTATGATAGAGATAAAAAACCTCTTGAAAAATTTCACGGAGGATGTAGAGGAAAAAGGGTTTAGTCTTGGAGGAAATAGGTGAGATTGAGCAGTAAAAATGTTGCCATTAAAGTGTACCATGCAGGGTATCTTGCGCACGCCCCTACCAAGAAGTGATATCTATTTTATAAGGGAGAAGGTATAAGATGCCTAAATATTCGCGCGCCATAGTCCCAGTCCCCCTTTCAAAATACCAGGCGGCTGAGGGGGCACGTAAGTGGAGGCCGGGCTATTTCGCAGCCTCTCCTCAGTCGGAAAATATGACTGTAATTTTCGTCATTCGCGTCGCGCTGAGGTGAGTTTTCAAGAACCAATAAGATGCTGGTTGGTTGTAATTTAGAGGCGGCCAGGATTAACAGTCCGGACCTACGTACGTTTGGACTGGAGATAAAGCTAGAAATGTGGCGCGAATATATACCTTCTCCCTAATAAACTAGATATCGATTCTTGATTATACCAAAAAGCCCTGGGAGGATTTCGTTGCCGATTCGTAGAGGGGGGATGAAGAGGCTACGTTATAGGTATGGAGATGACTACTCCATCGCGCCTATCTCCTCCAAGGTTAAGAGGGAGAGAGAGAGAGAGAGAGTTTGCGCAAAAGTGACGCCGGCCGGTATTTTTGGCGCTGTTCTATAACAACATCAACGCCATTTTTAAAAAACCGTCAACGTACGCCACTGCCTCAAGGTCTTTTTAAATTGCTATAACCCTCCATAACTCAACAAAAAAAAATATAATATAGAATAAAAAAATTTTAATAGTATTTATATGCTTCCTTAATTGCAATAAAAAATAATATAAAAAACTATATTGTACAAAATAAAAAAAAACCCCAACGCGGTTTCGAACTCCGGAAAAGATTTAATATTTTAAAATAATTATATACTAGCTAGGTTTACGTTTTTAAAAGGCACCATGTGACGCGCCAAAAAACAAAGACTCCATAAGGAGTGGGAGTATGGGACTGGACACTTAGTCCTGGTTCTTTTATTGCGAGATTGCAGCGCCAATTTTAGAAGTGCTAGTTTTGGAAAAGTAAATGAATTTCTTTGAACCACGCCCCTCCTCGATCACGTGTCTCTGACGTATTTCAAATAATTATTTTTGACCACCGGCCGATGCCTTCTGTTCAGTCCATAATTGTAGACACTAAAACACTACTAAATACTCCGGTAGCCATTTTAAAACATGGCGAAGGGCATCATAACACATACAAAACCAATATTAATCCTTCAAATAGCCAATCTCACTCACTGTGTTAATGGTATTAGATAGACCAAGGCTTAAATAACGAACCTCGACTCTACAAAACATACAAACACCCAGGAAGTATTTCCTAAAATTCATTCCGTAATAAATTTACCTCGAAACCCACCTTAAACCCGGAATAAATCTAGCAATAAACCCAGAGCAAACTCCGACAGACGTTAAACCATTCACATAAAACTTAATTTACAACGAAAGAAAGAAAAAAAAACAGTTGTCAAATAAATAACATTGCGTAAAAATTAGGTCGAAAGAAATTTCGACACTGCTAGCAAAACAAAAAATAATAATTTATCAAACATCCTCTCACTAGGCCTAAATAATAAATATTAAGATCAAGTTAATGCTAAACTAAATTATAAGCTTATAGGGGGTTCAGTCAGGTTTTGGTGTGGTTATTTTTCTTTCTTAAGAGCTAATTATCAGATCTATAAGTCTTAGAGAAAGAGAGAGATAGAGTGCATACGTATTTGTTAATCACGTCAAGATGGATCTGTTTCAACTCCAGGAAGTGAAAAAGGCTTTAAGTTGGTTTAAAAGCTGCTCGTTCAGGAGAGCTAGAGAGAGAAGATATTTTGGCTTCGATCCAAAATAACAAATACATTCTCTTTATCTTCGGCATTTTTTTGGAGTGCTTGCCATAAACACTCCTCCCATCATCATCCCTTGCTTGTGCAATAATAACATAGTTGAAATCTGGCGATGTGTTTTTGTAAAGGGCCCCCTATCGCCTAATGATGTGTTTTCCACGGTTTCAAGTTATGTAACGTGCTCTCTACATGGTTTCCAATAGAGTAATTTCGGTAGAAAAGGGGTGTCCCCAATGTTGGGGGGCAACTTTGTAATAATACTATTTGACCCCGGAAGGGGTTGGGATATCACTAAGGTAAGAGCAAGAAGCGATATCTAGTTTATTAGGGAGAAGGTATAAATTCATTCGTCCACAATTCTAGCTCTTTATCTCCAGTCCAAACGTATAGTAGGTCCGGAGTTAATCTCCGCCGCCTCTAAATTACAACCAGCATGCATCTCATTGGTTCTTGAAAACTCACGTCAGCGCCTACGCGAATGACGAAAATTAGTCATATTTTCCGATTGAGGAGAGGCAGTGTAATAGCCCGGTCTCCTTTTACGTCCCCCCCCCCCTTGTATTTTGGAAGGGGGACTGGGACTATGGCACGCGCTAATACTTAGGCATCTTATACCTTCTCCCTAATAAACTAGAGATCGCTTCTTGGTGATGACGTTGCCATATATGGGATTTTTAAACATGGACACATTTTCAAATTCCCTGACCTTTTTAACCCATTCTTAAACTCCCAAACTTATCCCCAACTTAACTGTTGAAGCATTTTCGTCAACACATTAATAAAATTCACTATTAATAATAATAAAAAACTTAATTAGGTAGAATCGAGATAATTGATTTTAATTAATTTAATTTAGCTGCTTAATGGATCAACTTAGCATTAAATTAATCCTCGGGGATATGCAGCGCGAAAACTATGAAAAGCAATATGAATTTACATTGCAAAACAGATAAGAACTCCTAAAAATAAAAAGACGATATCCTTGAATTACAACTATACACGTTCATGGCCTTCCTGACAAAAATGCCATATATTCATTAAATTAACAATTTTAACTGATAAAAAATGCAAACAAGACATACATATTAATTAGTATTTAATTTCTCGAGGTCATATTTCGTCTACAGCGCACGCGCGAGTTACGCTTTGGTCCCATTGAACCGGATTCCCATTCGACAGAACGGCTTTTTTTGCGGTGTCCCATTCGACCGAACGTAGCCAAAGGTGCGATTTTATTATAGTCCCATTGGACCGAAATTCTATTGAACTGGAAGAAGACATACTGTGTGGTTTTGCATTAAATATATTTTTAATTTCACAACTTATTATTGTTAAAATAAATGTGAGTTGAAAATGTATTACTGCACTTATTTTAACAGCGTTTTAATTACGGCGAACCTCACCTACCCTAGCCTAACCTAACCAAACGTAACCTAACCTAACCAAACCTAACCTAACCTAGCCCAAACTTGTTTGGAGGTAAAAAGATTACTTATATGAGTATTAAAAGCCCGCCTCTTACCACGAACAATTTATTAGCAATAATAGAAATATTTTGGAAAAGATGTCAGATAATTAATTGGAGAATATTTTGGAAAAGGTGGCAGCTAATTAATAGGAGAATATTTTGGAAAAGGTGGCAGCTAATTAAAAGGAGAATATTTTGGAAAAGGTGGCAGCTAATTAAAAGGAGAATATTTTGGAAAATGTGGCAGCTAATTAAAAGGAGAATATTTTGGAAAGTGGCAGCTAATTAGTAGGAGAATGTTTTGGAAAATGTGGCAGCTAATTAGTAGGAGAATGTTTTGGAAAAGGTTGCAGCTAAATAATAGGAGAATATTTTGGAAAAGGTGGCAGCTAATTAATAGGAGAATATTTTGGAAAAGGTGGCAGCTAATTAATAGGAGAATGTTTTGGAAAATGTTGCAGCTAATTAATAGGAGAATATTTTGGAAAAGGTGTCAGCTAATTAATAGGAAAATCTTTTCGAAAAGGTGGCAGCTAATTAAAGGGAGAATGTTTTGGAAAAGGTGGTAGCTATTTAAAGGGAGCATATTTTGGAAAAGGTGAAAGCTAATTAAAAGGAGCATATTTTGGAAAAGGTGTCAACGAATTATCGGAACCAAACCTAACCTAATCTTACCTTACCTAACCTAACCTAACCTAACCCACCCGAAACCAAAATATTATAATTTTAATTTAAAACTTAAAGACATTGATGGAACTACCATTAAGACTGTACTTCATTTTAAGCACAATTTGTTTATTAATTCTATATATCTCTTGCCTTGAAAGGAATGAAAGTGAAATATTTACTTTTAATATTATTAACATACCTTTCGGAGATTCGAACCAACAACCTATCGCTTCTTAGTCCAACACTGTTTCCACTACACCACCGAATTGCTGACGGCTACAGTGTTTCAAGTTATATTGATGTATTGTTAGGGGCATATTCGGACGATTGGGATTTCGGTCCATCGGGAATATAGCCATTGGGCTGGAAATCTAAAATCATTGCGGGATTTTCGGTCGAATGGGATTTCGGTCCATTGGGAATTCGGTTGAAAGGAACGATACCCGAGTTACTACTCTTTTATTTTTAGATAAAAAAGGGGCGTGGTCCTTTGAAGAAAAGGTTTTAAAAGAAATATACGTTTATACTTTGTGTTAATTTACTTTTGCGGTTTGGGAACATGTATTAGTCCTTGATGGGCACAAAAAAATTTCTGTTTCCGCTTCAATGCGGTTCTCCAACCCTTTCTAACAAGTTTATACTACTAAATTTTTATAAAATAACTTTAGTAGATAAAGAAAATAACAACAATTATTATTATTTAAATTTTTTTTTCTTCCCAAACGAATCGGTTTTATATGGAGAAAACAAATTCTGTACTGTTGAATAATAAATTAATGGCACATTTTCAATAGTCATTAAGTGGCTTGGAAAGAAAGTAACATTAATTTGTTCCATAAAGGGTAATAATAGTACCGAAGTACAATGGGAAATCAATTTCTGAACCGAAAATGTTCTTAACTTTTATGACATTTTGCCATAAATGAAACCACCTAAACAAGTTATGAACATTTGAGTGCTTTAGGGATGACCCCTTAATTTTAAGGAACAAAAATTAAAGATTATTCTAATTTAATTAAGGGGTCAAGCCTAAAATACTCTAATCATAACTTGAAAAATGGTTTCCCTTAGATTAAAATGTCATAAAAGTTACATTTTCGACTCAATTTCGCAAATACAAACCGCTGCACTGTAGAACAATTTCGGGACCCATATGAAAATCCGTGACTTTTTTTAAAATTACCTGACACTCATTTTCAAATTCCCTGACTTGGCCAAGTATTATAGCAACAATATTATAACCAAAAATTTGTTGAGGGACAACCACTTAAGTAATTCATTCACGAAACTAAAACCACAGAAAAACCTTGAAAATTGTGTGTTTTTTAAAAAACATGGAAAGTACCGGTATCATATGAAACCACCTATTCAATCAAGGAATACATACAACTAATTGGAATAATTGTGTAGCCATAATATCTCCCATGTTAATTTCTTGGGGCTTGAGAACTTACTATAAGTTTCGCCCATTAATAATTCTGATGGCGTCTTTATAACTGTGATTTAATTAGTTGGTAGTAACGCAAGGTGCAGAGAGATAGGTTACATTATTCGCTTGGGTAAAATTCAAGGTCATACATAATGATTAGTCTATAGCTCCTCCCACAAAACCCGCCTAGATACGTTGAGTGAAAATGGCTATTCCTATTAGCTGTATGCATTCCCGATTCAATTGATAAGCGATTAAACGAAACATAGCGTCAAGCGATCGCGGTTTTCTTCAAACAATTTCGAGGTTAACGGGAATTTTTTTAAAAAAGAATAACGTTGGACCCTTTTAAAAATTAAAAGTTTCTCAATTCACGGCTGATTGAATTTCAATTTTTTTGGCATTGAAGCTTTCTCTTCATTCAAATGTCAGTGGAGGCTGCTTTATAGCTCGTCTATTGTTTGAGAATCAATCTCAAATTTTTCATCTCAAAATTGACGTTAAGCGTACGTACGCCCTATCCCTTGAGCTTGCTTTTACGCGTAACTTTAGAAACTAGGCTAGATTGATTTCACCATTGTTAAAGAAAAAACATGTTTATCTTTGGTAGGTATGAATTTTTTGGGTGATTTTGTTCAAAATTTGAATTGATGTTCGTTTTTTGGAAAAGTTGGGGAATTTTGGAAAAATGTCGTAGAAGTCTTGGGGAAATTTTGGAAAAATTGTCGTAAAAGTCGGGGGAATTTGGAAAATATCGTAGAAGTCTTGGGGGAATTTTGGAAAAATGTCGTAGAAGTCTTGGGGGAATTTTGGAAAATGAAGTAATATTTTTATAAGACAAGTTAAATTCAATTTAAAATTTTGAGAAGTTATAAATCTGCAACAACTTTTCCTTTCCTCAACAGTATTGGTACATTTTTTCACGGCAATTTCACGTGCTTCTTAAACCATACCTAACATAACGTAAGCGGCGTTTAACCGCGGTATCGTTAAACCTAAAGCTTAACGATCCATGTTTATCACGTATAAACGTCATAAAACCATCCGTTAAATCGCGTATAAAATATTTTCTACGTAGCAATGGCAGCTTCCCCTTTTAAATTATATATATAACCCATAAGAAAATAACACTGAATGCCATATCTCTATATTCTAGATACATACATAAAAAATTGTTCATAGACATAATAAAATATATACAGTATATATATAAAATATCTATCAAATGTAATATTTTTTTTTTACAAATGGACCCGAAAAAATATATATATAAATAAATAAATAAAAAAATAAGAAACGAATCTAAGGCTAAGCCTTGGCCTTAGGAAATCGGAGTTCCTCGGTTGGTTCTACAGGTCAAATAAACGGAGAAGAGGGGGGGGGTGAATATAGCGTATAGTGCTGGGGGGTTAAACGCATGTGGGGTCACCAGTGGAAAAGGTTATTATAATCCCGGGCACGAAATGATTACTTTCAGTTTATCCAAAAGTTGGGAGGACATACATATATAAGAAAAGCTATAAGCCCCGTACATAGTAAGAAAAATATCCTATCTACATTAATAAGCTATAAAGGGAAATTAAAATGATTTTTTTATGTTGTTTTTGAAGGAAGATCATGTTCAGTTTGATCAAAATCTATGTGATCAGTTCATTATTATGATCTAAAGTGATCAAATTAAGTTAAGGGAAAATTCAGAATTCATACGAGTTGAATTGAATTTGTTCATTTGACTTCACTGATTTCAAATCAGTGATTTTATTTTTACCAAATAATTTACTAGCAATAAATTTTTTAAGATTTCAGTTGATTTGACTGAACTCAATTCAATGATTTTTGAGAAAAGAGAAGTTGTACATCTTTTTTTTTTCAAATTTCACACGAGTTAAAATTCATCTGACTTCACAGATTTCAATTTAGAAATTTTTAAATAACACTACAATAAATTTTTGCTAAACACATTGATTTTGATGAAGTATATGCCACTTGATTTCAAGAGCAGACTAACGAGGGTATCAAATAAACTCCTCCCCCCCCGGGGGTTCGCTCTATAAGTGACGTCACATGAGTGAATGGCGCACATTTCAGTATCCCTTTAAAGGGCCCCGTATCGAATAGCGCAATACACGCGACTTTCAAGTTTTCTTATAGATGGAATTAAAATAAGCTTTTTCTTTCTCTTTTAATATTAATAAAAAAGAAAAAAACAAATTGCAATATAATCCTTACGATAGACAATCACGTCACGCGATACTCAGATTAAAGCCGGACATACACACACTAAAACATTGGGGGGGGGGGGTCAGATAAGCTAAAGTACAATTCGTTAGATTACCATATATGTATGTATAGTTAGTTCATGCATGATAAGTGCCAAAACTTAACTTTGAGAACGGCATGCATTATTACTTTTAACCAGTGCCATAATGGGTTAGCTATTAGACTCGGAAGGCCAAGGTATTATCAAGAGCATATAGATATTGAACAAAGTAAGTAAGGCGAAACACCAGGGGACAGCCTTAAGTAGTAGCAGGGATAGATTTCATTTTAGGAGTAGGAATGGAGTCTAACGGTTAGTATTTACTTCAGTTATTACGACTCATAGCCCACTAAGTATAGAGCCCCTCCCTCCAAAACGTAATAACGAAAAGTTTAAATTATCTTATTGGCTGCTCACTTAAACTACATATTGATGACGTTGCTGAGGGGGACGGCGAAAAATAGTGACGTAATTCCTTTTTACTTCTGTCTCTATGACCCGCCTCTTCTTTCATACCCCCCCCCCCCGGTCCCGTGGATGGGGGTCCGGGACTTTGACGCGCGCCCAGATATTACTCTGTTCTCCATTCCTACTTCTAAAATTAAATCTATCGCTGATATACTGTATAAAAATTCAACATAATTTTAAAATTAGGGGGAAAACCACTATTTATAGTAGAATTAATACTACAATACCTAAACCACCCTTTCCTTTGTTATTAAGAGAGTGCTATACCTCCTTACAATCAAAAAGAAGAGTATATATATACCCTGTTTCTACGTTAAATAATATAATACAGGGTGAAACTAGTAACCATTAAAAGGTATGGATGGCGCATCCATTATTGAAGTTGTCACACCTTGTACGTACCTGTAATAGCTAACATTTATTACAATATTCCACGGAAAATTATGGGGTTCAAAGAAATATAATATATAATAATATAATGTAATAAAAAATATATATATATTTATATTATAAAAATGGCCGGATGTAATGACTGCACCACGCCTTATGAATGTCATCTCTTCTTTAACCAATCCCTCAATTTTTTTTTATCAGTGAAATTATTCATGGAGTTAGGCTTAACATTTTCCAGCAAAAAAATCGTGCCTTATTAAAAGTTAAACAAAGTTTTATTACAATGGCAGGTGATTTAGATAACAAGGATTTTGACCCTTTATGGGTGGGTAGGGTAATTAACCGGGCAAATGTCCCTTGCAGGTCACAAACACCGTTTCCCTAGATGCTCAATAGCAAATAGAAATTAACAGAAAGTGAGACGACGGGTGTGATTCCCTAAAACACACCAATGTTCATGAATCGTAAATGGTCTCCATTGTGGGGCAAAATTGGTCATAGAAGTCTAAGAACATGAATATTCGACTCACAATTGATTTCACATAGAGTTGTACTAAGAGGGGAGGAGCTACTAGGATGTGACGTCAATATTGGTATAGTCTAAATTGTATGGCCTGAGCTACAGACGACTTCCAATAGAGAGCTTTCAGATGGGATAGTAGTGCGTCACACCCTCTTCCCAAGTCTTACCGCTGTTCTGGTAGCCATATTGGTTGGGTGGTCTCAGCTTCATTCCCGCTTTAAACCCACCAATATGGTAGAGTAAATTATGTCACGAGACTCAGCTCCTCCTCCAACTGAAAGCTCCTCTATATGGTCGCCAAAAACGAAGTAAGAGAGGTGTGACGTCACGAGAAAGTTCGTGGTAGCAGACAACAGAACCATCCCACTGTACTTAGGCCATATAGACTAGGATGATTTACACCACTTACACCAGGAGACGAAGCTAAGTACTTGGCGGACAACGTGCATCGCCTGGTCTCCTGGTGTAAATTGTATCAATTCTCCTAGTCTGAAAACTATTCAAAATTACCCCCCCCCCCTTTTTAAGCACCCTGCAACAAAAAAGCTCTGATTGGTCGACCAAAGAAGTTACGTCATAAATTTCCTATTACTTCCTGAGAATTCAACAAAAATTATATGAAAACAATAACAATAAATATTGCTATATCTTTTCTAAGAATAAAGACTATATAAGTTTCTGCCTCAAAACATTATGGAAAATAAACCGGATAAAATTACAGCGAATTTCGAAATAACTTTTTGACAATATGTCTGGCACAGCTGTTTGTATGATTCAACCATAATATTAATTACTAAATTCCAGGAAAATGAAGTATGTACTCATTTCATCCGCGAAGCTACGTGATGTTTGGCTCGTCCAAATCCAAATAGACGTATAAAAATTTTTGATTTTGATTTTTTTTTAATATTTTTATTTTATAAAATGCGCTAAAATAAATTGGCGCGAGAGCACGTGGTGCACGTGGAAGTTCGATAACCGGCTAAGTTAATATAAATAAATACTAGGCCTAATGGCATTTCCCAGTATTTTATAATGTAATAGTTTATGGGGACGATAGCGTTAAGTGCCAGTACGTGCGCCTTTGAAGGAAGAATTTATATATACAGAATAGAAAGAGTTATTTCCAAGTTTTGTTTATGTTTCGGAAAAAGGTTTCGGTTTAAAAAAAAGAGACGTATTTTTCCCTGTGACGTCATCGTACGTTCTGATGAAAAAAAATATTGGTCACGTAAATCACGATTGCACATAAATATTATTGAAAATTAATAATTGAAGATGAAATTTATACTAAAAAATTAAAAATTGATAATTGTAAACATGTTTTTCCGTAGTAAGTTGTCAGAATGGCGTGCAAAAATGACGGTATTATGACGTAATCAGAGATTACAGATAAAAGAACCGGTGTCCACGTTCATTTCAAGGACAATCTGTTTTAAAATTACGGATTAAATAAAATAAACAGGTTGTTTTGACCTTGGCTATAGTTAGTTAGGACGTTTAAAGGTAGTTATAAACACGATTTAGGTTCGCTTCAAACAATACGGACTAAATTTGGTGTAGAACTGATTACGTTGAAGCCCTAATTAAAGGCCCAGTCAGACGATAAAACCTTTGACTCAGATGGATGACACTATCAGTAGTTAATAAAAAGATACTTTTCTAATAAATCTCCTTAAAAAAATTAAAATAGGAACTAATTAGACTAAAGAGGAAGACTTGGCCTACTATTCCCATTTCCTCATTATGAAAAAAAAAAAAAAAAAACTTCGTTTATACATATATAAATAAGTTTAAACGCCGGTAAAACACCGGGTTTTATAGAAACGCCAGCACACAACCGGCGTGACGTTAAAAACATTTTTTATGGCGTCGAATCCCCGCTAAAATCTTGACACTTCCGCGTTTAAATTGGTATACAAGGTAGGGAAATGGAAATAACTTTTTGAAAAAAAAAAAAAAAAATGTTAACTCGTTTCCATCCCTCCCCTTTATTTGCTTGGTTAGGTTTAGTAACGGCACTCCTTGTACAAATTAATACAGTCGAAACATGGAAACTGTCAATACTATTTGTTAATAAAGATAGTTCAGTTCAGCCTTGGATGGATATTTTGTATAACTAACTATTTTGAAAGCGTCACGCTTTGTGGTTTGGTTGCAGTGGTAGTAGTGGTGTTAGGTACCACCGAAATTTGGATTTTTCGCTTCCTCTCTTGTTAATTATTATCTATTTGGCACGGGGACGTACCCTTGCCGTACTGGTACCCCCGTATAAGTAATATAAAAGCTAGAAGTATGTATGATCTTGGAGAACAGAGGTGAGATGGAGTAGTTTAGAAATGTTAGTGGGCCATGTGCGGTACTATGAAAATCTCCCAGAACCAGAGTACGTCATGCGTACGGTCCTATCTTTATTAGGGGATTGTTAAGTGCTGCCGCCTAGCGATATTTAAAAATTAATTATTTAACAAGTTGGGTTCGTGGAAATAGTGTTTTACGCAACCTATTTGATTTAGTGCTATAATACTTATTGATTGTTATGTTATTTATGATAACCCGGTACATATCGAGGGGTAATTCACTAATGAAATGAAATGGTCCAATCGCGGTAATTCCTACTTAATGGTTTTCTAGGTAGTTTTAGTTTGGCCTCGATTCGGTTAAAAAACTCGCTTTCATATAATTTTTTCTTTTACTTTTAAATAATGTCACAATTCGGAAGTATTCCAACAATTTTTTTATTACGTAAGGTAAACCATTCATTGGCGATTAAATATGATTCTATTTATTTATTTAAACGTTACCCATAATCCTTAGGAGGTAACGCGTCAGTGACTGCTACCTGTCACATTTAATAAGGCAGCTTTTTGACAGGTGATTTTTCGAAATTTTCTCTTTTGTAATAAGGGGCTTAAACTACGGTAATAATTTATGTAATTTGGACGCGGTAATAAATTTAAAGGTTTCCATAGATTTTTCATTTCAAAATTCCTTGACTTTTTCAAGATTTTCACTGTTCAATTTCAATTGCCACTTTTATTAGTGGATAAGAAAAGTCAGTACAAAATATGTTTGATGTTGCTACCTACTGCTAGCCCGGGAAAGTTACGAATTTTAAAGTTATCTTGCTTTCCCCTGACATCTGACTTCCATTTTCAAATTCATTGACTATTTGTCCCGCTAAAATTAAATTCCATGACTATTCTTTGAAATATTCCCTACACAAATCTAATTCCTTGACTATTCTTTGAAATATTCCCTACACAAATCTAATTCCTTGACTATTCTTTGAAATATTCCCATTAAAACCAAATTCCCTGGCTTTTCCTTGACATTTTCCCAGCTAAAATCAAATACCCTGACTTTTCCCAGACATATTCCCACTAAAATCAAATTCCCTGGCTTTTCCTTGACATTTTCCCAGCTAAAATCAAATACCCTGACTTTTCCCAGACATATTCCCACTAAAATCAAATTCCCTGGCTTTTCCTTGACATTTTCCCAGCTAAAATCAAATACCCTGACTTTTCCCAGACATATTCCCACTAAAATCAAATTCCTTGACTTTTCTTTGAAATATTCCCACTAAAATCAAATTCCCTGGCTCTTCCTTTCCTTGACATTTACCCAACTAAAATCAAATACCCCGACTTTTCCCAGACATTTTCCCCACTAAAATATGATATTAAAATACCTACACGTTCCCTTTAAAAACACCTCTCACAAAAAAAAATGAAAAAAAAAATGATAATTTGTGGAAATAAATCATAAAATCTTAAAATCCTATAAACACGGTTTCCAACGGAACGCCTCGTAAATTTATTTCATTTTCTCCTCCGTCTTATTATGACATCTCAGTCTCTCTAGCCCTCTTAACTCTCTCTCTGGCTTTCTGGCAATTCAATTTCAACCCACTCGTAAATTAAATTTTGAAAAATTAATCCCGAAACAGTTGGAGTTTGGAAAATTATATTTCAAATAATATATATATACCCGCGTTTTCTCTCTCTTACTTAGGAACCTTTGAGGTCGTTTCCTCGATTTTTGTCCCACTTTTTATGGTAGCACTGTCCTAAATAACTTCTCTCGTAAAACCTCTAGGGGGTCAGAAACTCCCCAACAAAAAATAAAAAAAAATAAAAACTAGTTGAATTATCTGTAATGTTCATTTGGAGAACACTTAAGTTTAAACGGGTGTTTTCCGACATACTTTCCGATCATTTAGTTTGATCCACAAATTGTATTTATACGATCGGGGAGTTATAGTTTTGACCCGAGATGGTGAAGTAGTGTTAGATGTAGTTATTGTAGTTGTAGTTGTTCTAGGACAAATAATAAGGGAAAATTATTTGGTAACGACTTATAGCAATGTGAGGCATTTTTAAGGGGGGGAAATAGACTCTTGGGTGTAAAATAGAGTTAAGCGTTCGACCACGGGTGGACAACAAATACGTTAATTAAGGTATGGCTTTAAACAATACAGACCAAATTTATTGGACTGGTAACTTTGGAGTCCTCTGCGTCCACATACCATCTGTATGGTTGGGTATAGTTAATGCGATACGTTAAATGTGACACTATTATGGGATTGACCATTTTGTTATTAAGAAAAATTGGAGAAAAACTACGGAAATTCTCAAAACATAACAATGTTCTTTTAAAATACAGCATTTTGGGTTATAAAACTTCACTCATTTAATAACTTCGATAGGGTTAAGGATTAATTCACTTCTTAAATAAGCTTCAATAATAAGGACCCATTTTCTCTTTCAATATCCACAAAATCTAGAACGATTAAGATATGTAATGCACTTTCTTCAAAAAGCAATACGACCTCAATTTTTTTCTCTTTCTTTTTGTGGTTCATTTCGTAGCTTGATTCCGAGATAATGTTTTTAGTAAAACCTTTAATTTTGGGCGTGGTGCCCCCAAGAAACCTTGGCTACAACAATTAAGGGGGATTTTTTAATAACAATAATTCAGGTAACACTTAAAAATGCCGGCCGGTAAAAAAAAAAATAATATCCATTTAAATATTCCTATAATACCATAGATATCGAAAATATATATATTTAAAAGTGAATGATTTTTATTTTCATATAAATGCGTGCGGTTATTAAAGGGATAGTTGCAGACACATTTCTGTTATTATAACAATTTGAATTACTGACTGCTAATTTCCATATTTCAATATATATTCCTAAAACTGTCAGAACGATATAAAAGTGGAAATTAAAGGGTGCTACTATCCCTTTAAAAAACAACGCACGCGCTAAATTGTTTCTGTCTCGAGATTTCTATTTTAACGTGATTTTGTTTTTATAAAAGTAGGCTTAACAAAGTTAATATTTTACACGAAAAACATATCAAATTACTTCAATTTTAAAAATTGAATAATACTTAAAAAACACTGCGTATTTTACCACCCGCTTACAATTTATCTTATCTTCGTAATAAGTCATGAATTCCATTTTAAAATTGTTAAGAGAAGCACAGGTAATCTACTAACAAAAGACTTGAAGTTAAAAACATTTTGGCGGTAAATTTGAGCGCCAAAAACTAACGTGGAGACATTGTGGTTTCTTTCATTATTTTAGCCTCAAAGGGTTGTCGTGTTTCGATGCACTTGGCCAGGGTGCAGTCAAGAATATCAAGCTTGCGAAGATGTGGAGAGACACGTTCGCACTATGCATTTGGGGTAAGTTTTAAAATGCTATGTTTAAATTGCATTTGTGTTTAAAGTAGATAATTTAAAATTAATTTTTCCTGGTGCGTTCAGAGCTAAGGAAAACAATGGTACCGAAGAATCTGATCTCAATGACGACCACGAAGAAGAATTTTACTACACAGAAATCGAAGTCGAAGTTCAAACCGTCGAGGCGGTTGTTTGCAACGACGGTGTGGTGAACCCGGAAGAAAATGTGGTCTACAGCGTTTACCCGACGCGGGAAAGTGATTGTAACATTTATCCGTTGGAAGAGGAGAGTTCTCAATCTCCATCTTCCGTCGATGAGGGAGGTGACCATCAAATGCCCTTGTCACCGGTGCCCATCAACGACGACAACAGCCAACCGACTATGAACGGGTTCGCCAGTATTTACACCTCATCCGCCCCGACACTCAGCCACCTCGATATGGTTAGGCCACCTCACGAGGACCCCGAATACCAGAGAAGGCTCCTGGTCAGTAAAACTCTTAATTACCTTATGTACAAGTACTTGAATTGGTAGGGTTAAGGATAGTATAAACCCTGTAAGGGAAAACTGGGAGACAGAGGACAATCAGGGAAAACCTGGAAAAGTCAGGGAATTCAAAAATGGGCCGAAAAGATTAGGGAAAAGTCAGGGAATTTTAAAAATTTCAGCAAAGTCAGGGAATTTCATTTTAGTGGGTAAAATCTCTGTATTGAAAGAGTAATGAAAGTTTCTCCTCATATTCTCTTAAAAAGGTCATAATTTCGAAATTATTCTCAAATTGATCACTGTTTAAAAGTAGACGCAGGGAAGGTGGGAGTAAAAATGTATTCGCATAAGTTCACTGCAATCATAATTTATGCTAATTTGGTCGCAAAAAATTAATATCTTCTTCACTGGCCCTCTTTTTAAAATTATAAATAACATCATGATTATGTCCCATTTCCTCGTGATCTAATCTGACATAATCAAAGTACAAGCGTGCTCAGATAAACAAATAAACAATTATCGAAAAAAAGAGTAAATAAATAATTAACTAACTAATTGATTGCAACTAATTATTTTTTTATAGATTTCCGTTTCTGGTTCTCCAGCCAGTCCAATAAACATTCCGCAACAATTCCAGCGCTCCATATCTTGGCACGCTCATCCTTACGCCAACAGCGCGCCTGGAGTCGTGGTAAGTCATCGTAATTAGCAATTGCTCAATTATTTACATTCCCGCATAACTATAAAGAGATATATATATACACATTCGCTTTCCCAATAAATATTATGGTTGAATCAAGGTTAGGTGCATGCTTAAATTGTTGGGTCGTGAATCATTTTGACATAGCCTAGCTGTCACTTTCAATGTCGACAATGTTAAAGAGAAAGCAACCATCCTAATCTGATAAACAAATGAGCAGAGGTATTACTTTACTTTTGCCTTTCGGGAAAAAGTGAAACCCGCAGTTCTTTTTGACAATATTGAAAGGTTATATTATATAGTTTACGTGACACTATGTCGAGGTCGTTTTAAGATAATTTTTTTTCAAAATGTCAGTTGTCACAAGCTGGAGGTTAGCCAGGAAAAAACACAACAAAATAAATGTAGAATGAATATATTTTTGTGTAGATATAATTTCAAAACAATTGGAATTGGGTTAGAAAAAGCAAGGGTTAAAAATAACAAGATGGTCGAATGCGTTGGTTAATTGGTTCACATCACTTCAGTTAATTTATGGTGGTATATCAAGGTTGCAATTTCTAAGTAAACTGAGGGAAGGGGAAGTAAATGTATTCCTCTAAGCTCATTGCATAATTTATGGTAGATGGTCTAATAACGAATTGGTTAATTGGTCCACATCACTTCAGTTAATTTATGGTGGTATATCAAGGTCACAATATCAAATTAAACTGTAAGGGAGGAAGTAAATAATGGATTCCCCTAAGCTCACTGCATAATTTATGCTAAATGGTCTAACGAGTTGGTTAATTTGTTCACATCGCTTCAGTTGATTTATGGCGGTATATCAAGGTCATATTTTCTAAGGGAACTGTGGGAGGGGGAAGTAAATAATGTACTCCCCTAAGCTCACTGCATAATTTTGCTAAATCGTCTAACGAGTTGGTTAATTCGTCCACATCACTTCAGTTAATTTATGGTGGTATATCAAGGTCATATTTTAAAAGGAAACTGTGGGAGGGGGAAGTAAATAATGGACTCCCCTAAGCTCACTGCAATCATAATTTATGCTAATTTAGTCGCAAACAATTACTTCTTTCGTGGCCCTAGGTAGTTAACTATGAAACTACATCCCAGATATCTTTTTTAAATCTTCCTAACCAGGTATCTCCTCAAAAGTACATGAGGTTGAGCCCGAAAACTGTGTCTTCATCGCTAAAAGCTTCCCCTATGCACCGAAAAGGTCGCTCCGAAAGCAGAAAGTGCCGTAAAGTCTACGGAATGGAAAACCGTGACATGTGGTGCACTCAGTGCAAGTGGAAAAAGGCTTGCACGAGGTTTTCGGACTAAAAATAATTATGCAACAGAAATAAAAATAAATAAAAAAATTGCCAAAACTACAACCCTTTGTAGGAAGAACATCATAGACAACAAACAATAACTTGTTCTCAAAACAATTAAAACGAAAAAAAAAAAAGACTCAAGGGGGTACGTATTAATTAACGTCCCCCCCCCTTTTCAAGTACAAGAAAACAACACAAATTTTTTTTCATCGAGAAATTCGTACAGACAATTATTGGCAACTAAATTTTTTAACAACAGCCCATAGTTTAATTAAAGAGAGATGAAAAAGAAGAATAAATTTTGACTAATTACTTATACGTAAAGTATTTTAATATTTTTATATATAATTATTATATCATTCCTTATTTTAATTATTTGTGTTACTATCCCTTTACGGTACTGATGTAATTTCTTTTATTTTTGGCACCTACATTGATTGCCATTGCGCAGACTTAAAAATAATATTTAAATATGCAATTAATCTCTTAATTAATTAATTAGCTAATTACACTACCGGCGGCCTAGTGATTGATTCAAATCATTAAATATCGAAACACCTGGAATAAAACCCATGCAGTACTTTTGATGATGACAAAATTAAGTAATAAACACCCTTAACCGATAAGCATCGATAACGTAATCTTTAAAAAAATTCTTATCTTACGTAACACAAGCTGAAAGTACTTTATCTTAAGATAAAATTGGATATTATTATAATTTTAACCGAGTGCAACGTTAACGTTTTGTCAACTTTGGGTGCACGTTATGACGTCAAAACATTCACTAAATTGCAAAAATTAAATTTAAAATGGTAGCTATACACCTAGGCCGTTAAATTATGCACAAGATCCGCAATAATTAAATTTAATTGTCTTCAAGAATAATTAAAAATAAATTAAATTAAATATATAACAGACTAGTCAACGTTACAAAAAATAAATAATAAATAAATAAAATAATATAAAAACGTTTGGGTGAATTAAGATTCAAAAAACATCCCACTTTCCCCAAAACAAACAAACAACCAACAAAATTAATTAAAAAAAAGTAATATAACCCTTTCCCCAACAAACAAACAAACACCCAACAAAATTAATTAAAAATAAATAATATAACCCTTTCTCCAACAAACAAACAAACACCCAACAAAATTAATTAAAAATAATACAACCCTTTCCCCAACAAACAAACAAACACAAAAAGTCTTAATTAAAACTATTTCATTCCATTTTTTATATATAAAAAATTAAAAATAAATATTTAACAACTAGTCTTATAAAAAAAAAGAAGAAACGAAGTGTTTACTAATAAAAAATAAATAAATAAATAAACAAACAAAGCCCATGTGCCTTTAATATCGCACTAACTTTAATTAAAAAATATTTATATGTATCATCTAAATGGGACTAGTGACTAAAATAAGTTGCCAAGACTGCTATACGAACTTTGAACTGTAAAATAAATAATCTAAAATTTTTTATATATATAAATATATGTGTTTTAAACGTCCCCCCCCCCTTTCTATATTTTATATTATTAGTTTTTAAACATACTTTGCGCAAACCGTATAATTTTTTAAAAACCCAAACCCCAGTAAACGTTGCAAACAATAAATGAAACCCAATCTCACAAACAAACAAATAAATAAATAAATAAACATAAGTCATGTATAATAAAACTTCCCCATATATTATATATTTTAAAATGGGAATTTGATTTACTGAGTAATTTTTTTTTTTTTTGGAAAAAGCCGGCATTTTTTTCTCGCTCAGTTTTTTTTTGAATTTTTAAAAAAATAAAATAAAAAGAAAAAATTATTTAAAATAATAATAAAAAAGTTTCTAAAAAAAACAAAAACAAAAATATTATAAAATATAAATATATATATACAAATTTATTCTCTGTGATTTGAGTGTGTATAAAGATTAAAAAAAAAATGGTAAAAAGGTACTTTAAAAAAAAAACCGGGAAAAGACCTCGAAAATTTGAAACTGAGCAAAATTTTTCAAAAAGTATCAAAAAAAAAAAAAACAACATTTTTTGAAAATTATTTAAAGAAAATAAAAAAAAAAAAATAAATGCTGTCCCAGGAAAGAAATTTAACAGGAATTTGAAGGAAATAACTTAATTAAAAATGAAGGAAAAAATAATTATTAAATTAAAGGGATAGTCTCGCTTAAATTAAAAAATTTTAATGAAACTTTCCCTTTAAATTTATAACAAAAAAAAAATTAAAAATTAAATTTGAAAGCTAGTTAAATAAAAAATAAAGAGCGTCCAGAACGAAATGATGAAAATAATATATTTAAATGGCCTTTATAACGAAGACAACAGGTAAATTGTTGTTGGTTTTAAAATGTAAATAATTAAAAACAGGCCTAAACGAGAAAAAAAAATAAATAAATAAATAAACCAGACTTTTTCCAGAGCTTGAAAACAAAATGGCTAACGGAGATAAAAAGCCAAAAAGGATATTTTAAAAAACATGTACAGCATTTTACGCCCCCCTCCCCCCATTCCCCAAATCCCCATTAAATATGTTTTAAAAATAATTATTTAAATATTACAAGACTACATTAAAATAATTTCTACAAACGTAAATATACCCTTAACCCTAAAATAAATAAATATAACTCGATCGCAAACAAAAATGTATCAAAATTAATTAAATTAGTATTGTTGTGATGTTTATAATGAATTATTTCAAACTGTAGATATAAGAAATATATATATATTAAAAAAAAAAAAAATAATTGGGCACTTCACTAAAAATTAAAAATTTTGTTTTTTTTAATTATTTAAAAAATTTAATCCCATGGCCACAAAATTAATTAATTAATTAATAACCTTATGGAGCACTTTCCCGGTGTTATGATTTAAAATTACGATTAATTTCCACCCCCGCATTTGGGTATTAACGGAAAAATTTGATATTTTGATGTTAAAAATATAAAAAAAAAAAATATTTCAAAATTAAAAAAAATTAAAAATTAAATTGTATTCAGTAAGTTAGTGGAAAAATAAGCGGTGGTGTTATAGATAAAAGAATAAGAATATGGAGGTCATAATTTTACGGTATATTGTCTGTTGTTATATATATTATATATATAAAAAGCAAAAGGAGCCAGAATCGTATGTAGTTTGTAAAAGATAAAAATAATAATCGTTGTAAAAGCAAATTAATTAAGTAATTTACGGAGAAAGAATTTGAATGACAAAATAAGGTACCAGAAATAATTATTGACATTAATTTAATTGCCAATTTTTAAGCCCCCCTTTGCCCCCTTTTAATAAAAACCTCAATCCATTATTTGTAAATAAATAAACAAACAAACAAACAAAGAACATTTACATCAGCCACGAGAGCGAAACAGAAAACGGGCAGACAAAAATAAATAAATAAATGTAATAAAAAGGCACAATTTTTTACAGTTTAGTTTTAGATTATTTTCAAAGTATGTGCCATTATTACGAGAGGATACATTTTGATTTTTAATTAACAATCAGGTTCATGTCAAGAAGTTCCGCTTGATAAATTTTTTTTTGTTATTGAATTAACATATTTGTCTGCCGTTTAATGTTCTACGCTAAGTCATGTAAATTTATAATTTTTTATAATATAGTGTTAGTATAAACAAACACAAAACGATCTCCAAAAAAAAAAATTAAAATGAAAAATCGAGATTTCTTAATTAAAGATTTAATACGAATCTTAAATAATTATTTTTTATGAGAATCTCGAAGTGACATGAGGAAAATGAAAGAAAAACAAAAAAAAAAACACTTAAGTATTTATATAAGACCCCCTTTTCTCGATCTGTGCAAAATAATTGCCAGTTTTAGTTAATTAATCTTTCCCCTACCTTTTAAGTAATGTCAAGAAGTGATATCTAGTTTACTAGGGAGAAGGTATAAATTCGCCACATTTATAATCTAGCTTTATCTCCAGTCCAAAAGACGTAGGTCCGGAGTTAATCCCCGCCTCTAAATTACAACCAGCATCTCATTGGTTCTTGAAAACAAACTCATGTCAGCGCGACGCAATGACGAAAATTACAGTCATATTTTCCGACTGAGGAGAGGCTGCGAAATAGCCCGGCCTCTTTTTACGTCCCCCCTTGAATTTTGAAAGGGGGACTGGGACTATGGCGCGCGAACGCTTAAGCATCTTATACCTTCTCCCTAGTAAACTAGATATCGCTTCTTGGTAATGTATTAGGCGTACTAGACTTATATTAGATGAAAAAAAAAATTCTGCCTATGCTAATTTTGTTAAATTCTATTTAATTTTTAATTGTTTTACGGTATTTTTTTGTTTTAAATTTAATTTGTTTTTTGGCTAACCTTAATTATCACCAATTTCTAATTAAAAAAATGGGATAAATTTGCCTTAGATGTTATTATTGCTGTTAATAATTAGTCGCCCTGTTATTAAAACAAAAAAAAAGTGAAAACTATCGGTGGATTTTGTTTAATTTTATAAGAATTCTCGTCGTGTGTGCAATTTTTAAACGTCCGCTGGGAAATTTAATTTCACGAATTATTAATTAATAATATAGCGAGCTATTAATATTTTAAAAGATGATCATGATGATGATAAATGTTTATCGTATATTATACGTCATACTTTTGTACACAGTTAACCCAAACAAAACAAAGTATATGTATATAATTCTTATCGTGAAAGTATCAAAATATTTTCAATAAAATTCATTCTATGAATATAAACCACGTTTCTGTTGATTTTTCCTAATAATTTGGGGGTCAGGGGTCAACTAATTATTAATTATGGGTAATAATCAATAATCCATCTTTGCTACCGATTTGGGTTGCTGAAAGCCTGAATGCTTACGATGATCCTGAACATCGTTACCAAACTTAATGTTAATCAGTATTATAATAATGTTTCCCCCTATTTCTTTACCCTAATTCGATGGTTCATTTAAAATATTAAACACGAATCGATATTTAAGTTAAATCATGTAATTTTAACACGTATTAGTTTCAACACGTGTATCCATGGACCATGTATTTCAAATTACGCGGCCTCGTGCCTCGGCTTCGTTAAGCCTAATGCGATTCAAAATCAAAAGCATGCCGGCGCCGAATCAAAAGCATGCCGGCGCCGAATCAAAAGCATGCCGGCGCCGCGAATCCATGTTTCACCGTCCAAAACCCATGCAAATACAATAAATAGCGCTTACCCAATGTTTAATAATGTTGTAATTCACACGATGTCCATGTCCATCTTGAATTAGCAGTGATGTAATCCGATTAATTAATAATCCTTTCCAGGCGTGTCAGATGTCCGATGGTCAGTTAATTTGATAACGCGAAGGGACGGCAACGGCATGGCGCCGGACAACGACGATGAACGAAGTTTCTCTCTTCCCTGCCGGTTCTTGTTAGAGAACCGAAAACGCATCTTGTCACGTGATCAAAAGCAACCAATCATGGTACGTTTCGCAAAAACTTAAAAATTTTAACAACGGCTCATGGCTCAACTTCTTTCTTTCTTCTCTAGCGGTTCTTGTTACAGAATGGAAATACACCTTGTCACGTGATCAAAACCAACCATTTACGACGCGTTTCGCAAAAATGCGGAAATTTCAAATTTGCTGAATGAAATATTAAATAATTGAAATAAATAAATTTTACGTTTGATTACATTTACTCCAGAATTTTTATTTGATGTAAATTCACTTTACAAGTGAATAACTGTATTTTTTTTTCTCCATAAATATAACGTAACCCAAGACTGCCCAAAGTGCCTATTTCTTATTTAATTTTATATTTAAGGGGTTAAAGATCCATAGAAATTAAAGATAATTGCGTTTAAATGATAACGTGTATGGGGGATGATATATACAATTAATGCGCTATATCAAATTATAAACGTTGTTCTAAATTATTATTATTATTATATCGTTAATGATAATTAAGATGATAGGCACTAATTCCTCTCTATTTCTTTCTTTCTAATATTATCACAAAAATCAACATTAAAGTAATTGATTTTTAGTCAAATTAAGCATAAAAATTAAACGTTAATTCCTATGAATTTATACAGTGGGATAAACGTTATATTTTTAACATGTATATTTTTTCTATCCTAAATAAAATTTTGTAACCAAGGCTTAACTTCTTCGATTTATTTTTTTAATTAAAAATATAGAAATAACTCTTTTTAAGCGTTTTAAAAGTACAAACCTGACTAACTAATGACGGGTTATTATAAATAAGTTCTCCATTCGCAAAAGTTTGACGTTGTTTATTAAAAATGGCAAGAATAAATAGCGGCGATATTAAAAATTGCCATTTTTCGTCTGTCTGTCAAAATAGGCTTAACTAATGATAAAATTTAACGAGAGAAAAAAAAGGTGCTGAAAATTAAGTAAAAATAACAAGTTAATGTGCCAAATTAAACAATTTAAAATGTGTTCTGTTGTTTCTTTTAAAAAATATCTACTGATGAGTTAATTGTTAGTTAATTATGTTTTTGGCATTTTCATCTGAATTATCTTGAAGTTCGGTAAACGTTCAAATGTCATCGTATTCATATGATATCACTTGGAAATTTTATCTTCGTTTTTGTTTTTTGTTAAAAAATATAGCAAACTTTTCTTCGTATATGAACTTCGGATCACAGATTGTTTTTAACTGGAATTTGTTTTTTTGAAATTGTTAGTAACTTTTTTATTATTTATTGGAATCTGAACGTTAATGGTTATCGATCCTTAAACTGTAAAATCGAGTAATGATTATTTTTTAGCATGGTGCGATTTTTTTCTATGTTATCATGAAGATATAATACGCACCATGATGTTAATGTGAACAGTTATTTGTCAGGATATCAATTAATATTTATCATATTTTAACAATTTAATATAGAAAATGTTTTGTATTGTTTTTGTTTGTATGTTTGTTATATCAACATGCACGTATAAAAACTCAATGTATACTGATAATAACAATAAAAACTACCCCTTTTATTAAAAACAGCACGTCGCCCCTCCGTTAAATATATATTTGTTTGTTTGTTTGTTTAAATATAAAAACTGTTTTTGAAATTTTTTTTGTTGCAAAATTGGTCATGTTCATTTTGTTTCTTTGTTTGTATTCTGGGAGATTTGTGTACTTTAATAATAATATTATTTAGAGTCTCTCAAGCTCAATATCTAAAAGACCCGTGCGCTAGTGTTTTCGCATTGTTCACAAATGTTCACACACACAAGAAATTAGCGTCACAAGTTTTATTTATCGTTTTTTGGAGCGTTTTTTCTTCTTTTTTCGACTAGCCGATGTAGAAGAAGCGGTTGTTGGGGTGGTATCAGTCACGGGAGACGGAAGTTCGTCAGTGACGACAACATCTTCCGTTTTATCTTCATCATTTTCGTCTTCTTCTTCTTCCGCGACACCTTTGTTACCACCACCATCACACCCAAATGTCACACGTTTACGGTCACTTTTCTCCATTTTTTGGTTTTAATTTACTCCAATCACACACAAACACCGTTTTTTTCCCCAAAATTCAACACACACCGTTTGGTCCGGATGTGTGTTTCAGGCAATTAAATTTTCTACTCACCATTTTCGGACGATATTTCGTCACCTTGTCCTGACAATTGAAGTGATATTATTTTCTCCGTTGTCGTTTCAACCTAAATTATGTTAAACATCGAATTAATTTAATTTTGCGTTTTTACAAATACTAACGGGGCTAATCTGCCTTATTCCCGATGCTTGTGCCAAGGCTTACCGAGCGATTTTAACTGATAAATCTGGGTCCAAAAGTTGCGTCGTCTGCTTCGGAGTATCACTTCAGTCAGTTAAAAATTACTCGATAAGCCTTGGCGCATGCATCGTGAATAAAGTGGATTAATCTAAACTATAAGCCCAAACAAAGCTGGAAAACTATGAACTACCAAATCAATTTGGTGTTGTTTTTTAAAATAATAATTCAATGCTATGGATAAAACGTTTTCTAATTGTCGTTCGATGATTACATATCTTCGTTTGGTTTTCTTTTGGCTGCAAAGTAACGTCATGTTACAATGCATAGTTAAAGAAATAGAGCTATCGCAGTTATGACGTCAGTGCCTAGGTAAAACGTCACGGGCACTGGGCGGCCATGTTTGGTACCACTTTCGTTCTACTATCTCAGTTATGACGTCAGTGTCTAGATAAAACGTCACGGGCTTAGCTTTGGCAATGGGAAGCCATTTTTAGTACCACTTTCGTTCTATGGGCAAATAGCATGGGGGTGACGTCACACTAAGACTTCTGAGATAGCTCTATTGACCGAAAAACGTACGTGGATCTAGTCGGTATAGAGCGAGCTAGACAAGAGACCACTTTTCAAACCATCGAACGACTTTTGGTTTAGTAAAAAGGGTGCAACTACAAATAATACTGTTGACATGCCTACCAGCTAAGTGAAAATTAAAAACTTTTAATAAAATAATATATTTTAAGTTATACTAAATAATAATTTGCGGAAAAAAGCCTAAAAACACTCTTAAAAATTAAATGAAATAAATCACGCTTCATGCCCAGGAGGAGACGAGAAACGACTGAAAAATGGTGCGGTGGATTAAAAACAAAAGGTTTTAAACATTTTTGTATTCGCAGACGCCGATAAAATGCAACATTTAGTACTTAAGTGTTTTTTGGTATTTTTTTGGGTTTTATCTGTAGAGGGGTTTAAGTACCTCTTTTTCGACCACTTTTTCAACGTATTCTACAGTTCGTAGTTTAGGTAAACCCGTTTCTTCATCGAAATAAAGTTCGGTCTTGCATTTAAGAATTTTTTCGTCGACAACAAATTCTCGTTCAACTATTCGCGTTTCCCCATCTTGAACTTTCATGATCAGGTGGGGAAAATCTTCCGAAGAAGGCTTTAGTACAACCAGACCCGTATTCTCCTTCAATTAATACGCCATCATTTCAACACAATTTGTTATTAATTAATACGTTAATTAGAATGAAAAACCCCCAAATAATTAAACTAAATTAAGTGATATACGGGAAGTCTAATAAATATTTACTGAAGGAATATTACTAAAATTACGATGTTAGATAAAATAATAAATATATTGTAAATGTTTCTGCTTACCCTTTCGCCATTTTTGATGTGATTTTCCGTTTCTACTTCTGGAAATAACAAATAACAATTAGCTGTAAGTTAATTACTACTAATTACTAATTAATTCTCTTTATTTTGAAAATTATTTTGTAGGAATAATATGCTTTGAAACCTGACATTTGAACTTAATTTAATTATTGAATATAATATTAAAAAGAAAAACATTTTAACATTTTGAAGTCATTACACTTTCCCTTTACTTTTAAAATAGCAACAATTGGGTGCAATACTTCAAACGGACAGGTAGGGCTATATGTCCCCTAACCAAGTACACAATTTAAGTATTTCACCACCATAACCCCCAAACCAAACGAATTTTTCCTTCCTAGAAGCTGTCAAAACAGTAAAACACCATTCAGCTGCTTTGACCCCCCACTAAGTACCCTAAAATAAGGCGTTCCCGAAACAGCAAGAGATCTTTGAAGATATTTACCCTTTTCCCCCTGAGAACTGACCAACCAACCCCCTGATGCTTTCAAATCCACCCCTACCGCCACTACTGATAAAATCTTTAACTCGACAAAAACTATAATTGAGACCAGGGATGCATACAGCTACTAGGAATTATTGCGCCCTCAAGTACTCCATGTTAATTTCTACGCGGGTTTTGTGGGCCGGATTTGAGAACTTAGTAACCGTCACGCCTACTCATAATTCTTTTTGTGATTTCATAGGTTCCTAGGCGCGAGCAAGGTTTCAACGCGCAACGAGATAGATAATTCGCGAGGTAAAATTCGTCATACATTATGATTAGTCTAGCTCTTCCCCCAAAATCCTCCTGAGGTAAAACTCATCATACATTATGATTAGTCTAGCTATCTCTTCCCACAAAAACGTTGCCTAGATACGTTGAGAAAACTTCTACACAATGATTCCCAGTAGCTGTATGTATTCCAATGGGGTAGTGCCCACTCTTACTGTATTTGGATGCAAACAAGAAACCATTTCCAAACTTACCATCAATATCGATATCAATGTCGATAGTAGACAGCCTTTGAGCGACTGGTTTCCTCTCCATGGCTTCCTTCATCTCTTGCTCCTTGGTGATGACAATCTGAGCTTTCATGGCGTCCTCCTCCAAGGATTTTAATCTGGCTTGTCTCCACGCCGCCCGTTTCTCCGCTTTAATGGCTCGTACTTGCGCGGCGGTTAAGTGCGAATAAGACGCGTCATCGTTGTTAAACTCGTCATCTTCCAAGGTGGTATTATTGTTCTCCCTTTTGATCTTCTCCTGCAACCTTCGTTCCGCCTTGGCCGTTCTTACCACCGCCGGAACTGGGACAGGGATTCCGCTGTTGTTCAATCCCAAGCTATTTGGTCTAACAGCGGAGGAGGAGGAGGTGGAACTGCTACTTTCGTTCCGAATGACGCGGCCATCGACTTCTCTCAAGGATCCAAGGGCTTTTACGTCATCCCCATCGTCTTCAAAGTCTTCCTCGATGGATTTAAAGTATTGGAGTTCTTCTTGCGTCATACTGGCCATCTTTTTCTGTTCCTCTTCCTTCATCTTTTCGAGTTCGTCTTCGGAAAGGTAACTGAATCTACGGAAGTCGCTATTGGCAACTGGTAAGGAAGACGTTTGCATGGCTTGTTCGAAACGTTTCTTCTTCTCACTAAATGTCAAACGTTCCGGTTGCGATGTTTCTAGATCGTCAACTGCGCGCTGGTTTTAAGAAAATAATGGATTTTGAAGAAATTTTCAGGGAGATTTCAAAATTTTGAAGAGTTTTTTCGGGGAATTTTCAAAACTTTGAAGAGTTGTTCGGGGAATTTTCAAAATTTTGAAGAGTTTTTCGGGGAAATTTTGAAGAGTTTTTCGGGAAAATTTCAAAATTTTGAAGAGTTTTTCGGGAAAATTTCAAAATTTTGAAGAGTTTTTCGGGAAAATTTCAAAATTTTGAAGAGTTTTTCGGGGAAATTTCAATATTTTGAAGAGTTTTTCGGGGAAATTTCAAAATTTTGAAGAGTTTTTCGGGGAAATTTCAAAATTTTGAAGAGTTTTTCGGGGAAATTTCAAAATTTTGAAGAGTTTTTCGGGGAAATTTCAATATTTTGAAGAGTTTTTCAGGGAAATTTCAAAATTTTGAAGAGTTTTTCAGGGAAATTTCAAAATTTTGAAGAGTTTTTCAGGGAAATTTCAAAATTTTGAAGAGTTTTTCAGGGAAATTTCAAAATTTTGAAGAGTTTTTCAAGGAAATTTCAAAATTTTTAAGAGTTTTGAGGAGAAATTTCAAAATTCAAGAAAATAAAAGGTTTTTGAAGAATTTTAGGGATAAATTCTCTTACATTTCTGGATTTCGGTATCGGAGGCTTGGCGGCGGGTAGCCTTGATGAACCTATAGGATCCAGTAAGGAATCGCTACTCAAATCCAATTCCGTATCTCCCGTGTTTGGGAACGGCGAAATATCATTTGAAGGAGCGTAACCTCCTAAACGTCTTGAGCCAACAGGCTACGTACGTACGTTTTTTTTACAAGTTACAAACGTAAAGGATAAAACGGGAAACAATGGCCGAAAACAAATAATAGTGCAAAGAAAAAGAGAGAGGAGATAGAAAATGCAACAAAAAAATAAGAAAAAAAAAGAATAATTAAAAATAATAAATTAGTTAATTCAATTCAAATTGGAACGCGTGCACAGTTTCTAATTTCTACTCTAAGACAGTTAATTCATTTTAACTAAATAAATTAATTTAAATAGATTAGAGTTAACATACCCTTTACATTCCCAACTAATTAATTAAACTATTCTACTTAACTAATAAATTAAATTAAAACTAAACTACGGAAATTAAAACAAAGCGCAACTAATAATAAAAGACTTAAAAACTTTTAATTAAAATGGAAGAAATATGAAAAGGATTTTAAAGGTTTTGGTACGTTAGGACTGGAATAGAAGAAAAACAATAAACAGCTTACAATAAACTAACAATTAAATATAAAATATAATTAATCTCCTAACGAAGAATTAAACGAAGCTTAATTAAAATTAAAACCAACCCAAATATTAAAAGCTCCTAAAAAATATTTAATTCTATCAGGGATAGATTTAATTTTAGAAGTAGGAATTGGAACAGAGTAATATCTGGGCGCACGTCAAAATCCCGGACGGACCCCCTTCCACGGGACGGGACGGGGGGGGGTATGAAAGAAGAGGCGGGAGGGTCATAGCGACAGAGGTAAAAAGGAATTACGCATTATTCGCCGTCCCCGCATCAGCAACGTCATCAAAACGTAGTTTAAGTGAGCAGCCAATAAGATAATTTAAACTTTTCGTTACGTGTTGGAGGGAGGGGCTCTATACTGAACTAAATACTAACCGTTCTCCATTCCTACTTCTAAAATTAAATCTATCCCTGATTAAATTTTCAAAGTTTTTGGCTTACCGTGCTGGTCTGAGGTTCGACAATATGTTTCGTCATGATTATGGTTGTCGTTTTTTGTTCTCTGATTGAACCTGATTCTCCCGAGCTTAAATCATCCGTTGATAAAGCGTTGGCGGACTGTAAGACTGGTTTCACCAACTGTTCAGCGGCACGGACAACTTCTAAGACTTTTTGATCAACTGATTTACGACCGTGAGGAACCATGGCTCCGGAGACGCTCTGCTCAGCGAAGAATTTAAATAAAACACGGTACTTATTTGTTAAGTAGCGCTTGGAATGTGAAATTTTGGGCTTATATAAATGGATCAAATCTGGCTTACATCAGTAGTGACTTTAGCAACGGTTCCATCTGTTGGTGAATGATCTTGAGCTTCCCTTTCTTTTCTGTGCTTCTCCTGATGGAGAAAGTTAAAATCGGGAACTTAGCGCGCGAGTTCAGATGAAATTCACTGATTTTCAGGTTTCCCCAGACTATTTTCTATGACTTCCCAAAATTATTAAATTTCCCCCGACGTTTTGACCCTTTTTTATAATTCCCCCGACGTTTCGACCCATTTTTATAATTCCCCCGGCGTTTCGACCCCTTTTTTATAATTCCCCCGACGTTTCGACCCATTTTACAATTCCCCCGACGTTTTGGCCTATTTATAAAATTCCCCCGACGTTTTGGCCTATTTATAAAATTCCCCCGACGTTTTCGCCTATTTATAAAATTCCCCCGACATTTTCGCTTATTTATAAAATTCCCCCAACTTTTTTTAACCTATTTTAAAATCTACCCCGACATTTTGACCCATTTTAAAAATTCCCCCGACGTTTCGATTCCTTTTTTATAATTCCCCCGACGTTTCGATTCCTTTTTTATAATTCCCCCGACGTTTCGATTCCTTTTTTATAATTCCCCCGACGTTTCGACCCCTTTTTTAAAATTCCCCCGACGTTTCGACCCATTTTTTATAATTCCCCCGACGTTTCGACCCCTTTTTTATAATTCCCCCGACGTTTCGACCCATTTTACAATTCCCACAACGTTTTCGCCCATTTATAAAATTCCCCCGACGTTTTCGCCCATTTATAAAATTCCCCCGACGTTTTCGCCCATTTATAAAATTCCCCCGACGTTTTCGCCCATTTATAAAATTCCCCCGATGTATTCGCCTATTTATAAAATTCCCCCGATGTATTCGCCTATTTATAAAATTCCCCCGACGTTTTCGCCCATTTATAAAATTCCCCCAACTTTTTTAACTTATTTCAAAATCTACCCCGACATTTTGACCTATTTTAAATATCACCCCTGACTATTTGACCTATTTTTAAATATCACGAATAATTAATAAAATTAATCAAATTAATCACCAGTTTCTCGTAGTCTTCTTTTTCCCATTCAGCGGTTTCTTTCAAGACCTCTTGCTCCAACCTAACAGCGGCTGTCGAATCATCCTCCCGATCCAAAGATGAAGATGAAATAGCGGTTGATGGATAATTCTTCCCACCCAATTCTCCATTGGGACTTTCGATATTGCTAATGAGTGTATCGACATCGGCGGGATCGTAACCGTCACAAACCAAAAGACTTATTTTATCCCCGGAATTGCGTAGAGCGTTAACGGCTTCCTGATGAGAGGAACCCAGCAGCGATATTCCATTAACTTCCACAATCCGCATCCCTGTCCTCAAACGTCCATCTCGGGCAACGGCTCCATCTGGATTAATCTAAATTATGAATGAATAAATTAATATTATTTAACAAAAGTTAAATAATATTATTATTCCAGTCACGTAATAATTAGACGTAAAAATAAAAAAGTAGGCGTACCCTGGATATAAAAACACCTTCGTCATCTTTATTTAACGGATTCCCAGGATGTCCTCTCGCACCCCCTTTAATATTCATCCCCAATTTCTCATTCGGTTGTTTATAAATCACAAATTCCTGCGTGGGAAAATATTAACCAATCAGGAACTAGTTTAAATAATAATCACGCATTTCCGTTGTATTAATCACGGAAATACTTTGAATCATGCTTAAACAATCATAGCATCTCTAAAAGGTTTGGTAAAACTTTGATCAACTTAAAAAACCCATGCCAGAAACTTAATTAAAAGATAGATACTACCATGCTACTAATTATGAAAAGCAATTAGGATAATTAAAATTATGACGGCAAATTTTAATTTCAGTACTCGGTAAAACTTAATTAATTAATTTAATTAATATATGAAAGGATGCCAAAAGGATTGGGGGAAACGAAGGGTGGGGGGAAACAAGGATTATTTGGGGGATGATGCGAAATCCGAGAGAAAAAGGCGCGCTAACTGTGGAACGACTTAGGGACGGTGGGATGCTAGAAATGGGGGAGGAATACTCGGAAAAATGGCGGCCAATCTACTTCGCCCGCCATTTTTCCGAGTATTCCTCCCCCGGCGCTCTAACTGTGGAACGGCTTCGGCACGGTGGGAAGTTAGAAATGGGGGAGGAATACTCGGAAAAAATGGCGTCAGGTCTACGTGCATGTCCGCCATTTTTCCCGAGTATTCTAACACCATTTCTAGCGTCCCACCGACCCTAAACCGTTCCACAGTTAGCGCGCCTATTTCTCTCGGATTTCGCACGCTCCCAACTTCATCCTTGGGGTGAGAGGAAAAACAAGTACATCTCCTAATTACAAAGTACTTACAAGTAGGCAGACAGGCTGAAATGTATAATTCTGCCCAAGAAATGAGAGCGTAAAGAAATGGAAGAAAAAAAACAGAGCGATAGAAAAAAAGTTGTCGAAAAACAAACGAAAATAAATTAAAAAAAAAACGGCAAAAATACGCAATTATTTAAAATTTGCACACACGACAAAAAAGGGCAACACCTAATAAATATTTATATTATTTTTTTCTACACATACCATGTTGTTTTTTTGTAAATATTAGTTTTACAAGATTACTAAATATACAAAATAAATAAATAAATAAATAAAAAATATGATGGTATTTTTTTAATTTACCCCTAAATTAAAAATAAATTGAGTATAAAAATGTTTATTTTGTTATTAAAAACAAAATACAGATCTTTTTTAATTGTCCCTGTTCCAGCTATAGCACGAATTATTTCTTAATTGATTTTATTTATTTTTTATTTTTTAGGTTTTTTTTTTTGAGCTTAACATTATTTTATTTATTTTTTTTTACATATTTTTCTTATTTATAATTTCCTCATTTCGATTCGAGAATAATAATTAAAAAAAATTAAAATAATAATTAAAGCCGTAAAGCGTCAGCCGTAATTAATAATTAATTAACTTAATTAAATTGAAAATAATAATAATAATAATTAGATTTAGGCTTAGGCGCGGAAATCAAATCAAATTAAATTAAATTAAAAATAAATAAAAAAAATTGCTTTAAAACAAACAATCTTTAATAAATCTTTCTCTGTCGAAATTCATCCCTCAATAATTAATTAAAAGAAGAAAAAAATGAGAAGAGAAAAATAGCAGATCTAATTAATACTTAAAATAAAAATTAATCAACCAAGTCTTGATTAAATATTAAAATAATTATGAAAAAAAGAAAAAAAAAAGGAGATGTTTATTTTTATACCTCATTATTATTTCAGAAAAACCAAAAATAATATTTTTTGAAATTGTTTAAAAATCTATTTAAAAATCCCCGCATTACCTATTTTTACATATTGCCGTTAATTCTATATAAAAAGGGATTCGGAATAGAGAGTTTAAGCTAATTATTTCAGTAATGATTTGTTAATTATGCCGTAACTTCTCAAAAGTAAAGAAAAATGTCCCGACATCAGGTACAGCCATTCGTAAGAGCCGAACATCAGGTAAAGTCACTCCTAAGTCCCTGACATCAGAAATAAATTAACAAGAAATAACTTTGCTTAAACTCTCTATCCGTTTTTTGAAATTTGTTCTATAAACAACATCTATATAGATGAAAATCGGCTATAAATTATTTTAGCCAATTACGAAAAACCAACCTTATTAATTAATTAATTAATTAAATTTAAAAAAAAATGGACTAATAATTAAACTTAAAATTAAAAATATTTTAGCGTCTAATTAAGTCATTATTTTGCAATTGCAATTGCTAAAATAGATCCGGACTAAAATAAAAATTACTCCAAAAATTGTGTGCAAAAGCGTGAGTGAAAACTAAATTTTAAATTTTAACGAAAAGTGCAAAATCACATTTTTGGCACTGCATTATTTTTTTAAAAAAAAAAATTAAAATAAAAATATTAATTCAATTTTCTTTAATTAATTAAACCTCAATTAAAAGGCTTAATTAATTAAATAATCAATTAAAAAAGAAGTTGATGAGGGTATGTATGTATGTATGTACTTGATTACTTATTTATTTTAATTAAAAAAGCAACTAAAACAAAGCGATTACGAAAGGAAAAAAAAAATTAATTAAATTCGCTTTTCGTTCGTTGATTTTTAACGAATTATGAAATTACGCGTTGATTGATTAAAAAAAAACTGATTTAAAATAACAGACCAATTGTATGAAAGTATAGTAAAAGATAGGCCAATGAAACGAAATAAGAGGAAGTGAAGGACACGGAAAAGGAAGAGGAAGTGGGAGGAGACGGGGGTGTGGTTTTTTGCTCTTTGCTTTTTTTGCAGCAGCAATTTAAGTAAAAGGTGTCAAAGAATAACTAGCTTATCATCGTCAAGCGAGATTGAAGATTGATTTCCTACCTGCCAACCTTTTGGCAGAGGGTCGTGCCTAATCCGTAACGTCATCTCATACGTTGGCGCCAATAATGACAAAACCGCGTCCTGATGAGTCGCTTTACTGATGTCCTCCCCGTTTACCTGATATTTGGGGGAAGAGAAAAGGTGACGACGTTTCCTAGATCTAATACCTGATTTCAGGGACTGATTTCCTGACTGTTTTGAGTCAGAAGTCGTACTTTTAACTGACTTCTTTTTATTCCCATTTCGGCCAATATTTATTTATTTATTATTTTTTTCTTAAAAACAATGCTTTTTCTATGGGACTCTAAGCCTAAAATCGGTAATTTTTTTCTATAAAATTCTTATTTAGAAGGGGCCTACTGGCCTTCTAGAATTCTAGGTTTTCCTTGACCCGTGGCAACCCCGCAGGGTAAACTTTGGGTTAATCTACTTCTGAAAGTTACCGCCCACATCAAAAAGTCCCTACCTCCTACAGATTTGACGGGTAGATAAGAATGACCGTACCCTGCCGGGCCTGACCCCCCATTGCGTGTAAATAGACCGAACCTAAGCCTAATGCACTAAGACTTTCTCGGTAATGCACTATAGAAGTCAGTCAGTCAGTGTTAGAGAGAGTATAGTTTAATACAGAAAAAACTGTTTATCTATTTGAAGATTCGACCCTTCTAAGATTGTATACTAGGCCTACGAGGAATGCATACAGCTACTAGGAATCATTGTGTAGGTGAAATCCATTTTCACTCAACGTATCTATGTAGGCGGATTTTGAGGGAAGAGCTAGTTAGACTAATCATTATGTATGACCTTGAATTTTACCTGGAGAATAAAGATCTATCTCGCTGCGCGTTGCACTTTGCGCACGCGCCTAAGAACTCACGTTGCTAACAACCAATGAAACAACAGTTAGATCAAAGACGCCATCAGAATTATTAATAGGCGTGACGGATAGTAAGTTCTCAACCCCGCCCACAAAACCAAGCATAGAAATTAACATGGGACACAATTATTCCTATTAGTTATATGTATTCCTGATATTGTCTATACCGAGACGAAAAGGGGTCGCCCACTTTCCATAAATAAATAAATCAATAACTGAGGCAGACTTACCATTAAGAGTCTATCACCGACTTTCAATTTTCCCGTATTAGCGGCGGCTCCATCAGGTACGATCTTCGAAATAAAAATTCCCGGTTCATCGCCACCAAAGGGGTGACACGAATGATTTGAACCTCCGATTATACTAAGGCCAAGAGGACCGCCCGCTTTGATTAAGGATATGTCCTAACAAAAGAGAAATGACATCCAAGAGACGCGTCATAAAAAACATCGGGATGGCCTAAATATTCGCGAACAGTAAGAACTCTAATAGCATTAAAAAAAAGGGTTAAATTTTTGGAAATGGCGACTACACGGAATTTTTAATATTAATGTAGATTTATAGCTTTAAATTAGTTTAATCGAAGTTAAGTACTTAAGTTATTTTTTTAATTAATCAATTATTTGAAACCCGAATCGTTTTCGACCCAATTCGCACCCCCCCCCCCCCAAATAAAAAAAAATGGTTCCGACTTACCTCTTCAAATGGCGACGTTACGGAATGGGCATTTTGGGTGACACGCGTGGTGGTCGTTTCGGTGAAGGTACTTTTCGTCAGGGACTCGGTGACCTTACCCAAATTTTTAGGGGCGGGTGGAAGATTGGCTCCTAAAGGCACGTAAGATTCCGGTTGCTGAATCGTAACAGTCACTAAGGGTCCTTTCCTCAAGGAATTGGGGGTCAAAGCGCCACCTCCTCCGCCAATACCATTGCCACTACTCTGAAGCGCGTTATTGCCGACAGTCTGCAACGCGGTACTTTGTTGTTGCTGCTGCTGAGGTTGATGATAAACACTAGACGTTGGTGTCGGAGCTTGTTTAAAAGTCGAAAACGTCGTCGGATGCGAGTAAGACACGTTAGTGTTATTGGCTACTCCGTTGGTCATATTGGCACCACCAGCACCCGCGTTCGTGGACGGTGTTTGACTGTAAGTCACCGTTGTCGTCGTCGAAGCCAGTGTCACCGCGGTGAAGGGTTCGTTCCTTAACCCGGGCAATTTGGTGTAGATCGAGTACATTGGTTTATCCGTAGTGGAATAGGTAATGTTACTCGTCACCAAACTGGCTGCCGTGGTCGTGGGGGTGGTGATATCCGGCCTGCGGTAGCTACCCAAATAAGATGGCCTATTGGCCATGTACGAACCCGAACTGTATATCCCGCTATACGGTCGCGGTAATCCGAATAATTTCGGTGATTTCTCGCCGAGTTTTGGAGCGTTCGGGTCATAAGGTACGACCTGTTTGGTTGGACCATAACACCGCATTGCATTAAACTTTAAGTTGGTTGGTAGGGGGATTAATAAAGGCGCGTTCACATTGCTGAAAGGGGGCCCTCCCCTCTCGATGACCCTCCCAATCATTTGTTTACGTCAGAAACGGTCAGATAATAGGCCTCAATTGGGTTTTGTTTATGGTAAGGCTTGCGGTAAGGTTTTCAAAAAAATGGTTGCTGCGCATAGCTTAAGAGTGACGTAAATGTGACGCCTGCTGTACAAGGTAACCCACTTTTCTCAGAAAAAATTGCGCATTGTGAACCAACCCTTAAGTATAATAACAGCAACGACAACAGAACATTTAATAAAAAATCGTATAATCTTACCTGTTCTCTTTGTACAACCAGCCTGACGTATCTCTCTAAACCCGTAAGCATCGATATAACTTGATCATGTCGGGCTCCTTCGACATCGACTCCATTAATAGACAAAATTTGATCTCCAACTCGTAATTTCCCATCGCGATCCGCGGACCCACCATCGGCTATCCTAGATATGTAAACCCCCTCACTACCATCCTTAAACGGTGTCCCATCTCGACCACCCGCTATACTAAAGCCTAAACCATTCTGGTCCCTAATTAACGTAGAGTACAGAATCTACAACCGAAAACAAACAGAAAAAGGTCCGACTCTGTCAAAAGATTGACCTTTTAACCTCAAAACAGAACAGTCACTTACCTCTAGCCTTTTTTCGTACTGCGGCGTTTCCGCTTCAACCTTGGCGTTGATACCATCGGGTATCGTTAAGTTGGGAGGCACTGTCTTTGAAACGTGATTCTCTTGAATGATCACCTTTTCTCTCGAGTTGTTATTGGTAGTCGAAACAGGCGCAGGTGTCGACGCGACAGGCGCTGGTTCAACGTGTTTGACAACATTTTCCACCTTCTTAGGTTCGGTAATTGTTTTCTGGACCACTTTAGGCGGTGGTGGAGTGGCGCTAGACGTCGAAGACGTTGCAGCCTTAGTCTCCAATTTCGCCGGCGTTTCAGCTCGGGAATTAACCGAGGCAATATCCTTAATGTTGAAGATTAAACTTAATCTTCTATTAAATTAAGATTAAACGGTGAAACATACAGCGTTTCTAGAAGTTGGACGAGGCACTTCTCTCACTATGACCAAAGACAACTTATTACCAGCCGCTTTAAGGGTATTAACAGCTTGGTAATGATCAACTTCGGCAACATCCGAATCATTAACGGAAACAATCTTATCTCCTATTCTTAATCCGGCTAAATCAGCGGGTCCTCCTTCGGTAATTCGGGATATGAAGATCCCTTCGTCACTTCCTTTGTAAGGAGTTGACCCTTTACCACCGGCGATACTTAAACCGAGACCAGTCGTCTTTCGTTCCAGGACAATCTCGTGTCTCTCTTCCATCATGTCCACGAGATTGGAACTCGAACCTCCACCTAAATTTATATTAAACCACGCTAGAACCAACGAATGAGGGGGGACGACTGGCGTATCAATACTAGTCATACGCCAGTACGCATGGGCAAACCGAAAATTTATGTTGCATTTACCAGCACCGGATTGGCACTACGAAATACCTAACGCCTCAAAATTCAAATGAACAACCGAATTGGCTATGTTCGTCGAAAAAACGATCCGTGACGCGAAAAAACGATCCGTGACGCGAAAAAACTATCCGTGACGCGAAAAAACTATCCGTGACGCGAAAAAACTATCCGTGACGCGAAAAAACTATCCGTGACGCGAAAAAACTATCCGTGACGCGAAAAAACTATCCGTGACGCGAAAAAACTATCCGTGACGCGAAAAAACTATCCGTGACGCGAAAAAACTATCCGTGACGCGAAAAAACTATCCGTGACGCGAAAAAACTATCCGTGACGCGAAAAAACTATCCGTGACGCGAAAAAACTATCCGTGACGCGAAAAAACTATCCGTGACGCGAAAAAACTATCCGTGACGCGAAAAAACTATCCGTGACGCGAAAAAACTATCCGTGACGCGAAAAAACTATCCGTGACGCGAAAAAACTATCCGTGACGCGAAAAAACTATCCGTGACGCGAAAAAACTATCCGTGACGCGAAAAAACTATCCGTGACGCGAAAAAACTATCCGTGACGCGAAAAAACTATCCGTGACGCGAAAAAACTATCCGTGACGCGAAAAAACTATCCGTGACGCGAAAAAACTATCCGTGACGCGAAAAAACTATCCGTGACGCGAAAAAACTATCCGTGACGCGAAAAAACTATCCGTGACGCGAAAAAACTATCCGTGACGCGAAAAAACTATCCGTGACGCGAAAAAACTATCCGTGACGCGAAAAAACGACCCATGACGCGAAAAAACGATCCATGACGCGAAAAAACGATCCATGACGCGAAAAACTACCCGTGACACGATATTAAAGAACTTACCACTTATGGGGACCGAAGTATGTTCAGAATCAACGGATCGATGCAACGACGAGTTGGATCTCGGTGGAGATGGCGGAGGCGGTGGTAGAACCTCGTCATCTTTCTTAAAAGCTTGCGCTAAAATGTTAGCAACCTACCAAAGAATTTGGAATAATTTTTGTAGTTCTACTTCTAATCTACTACAACAGCTAAAAATATAATCTAGAACAGAAAAACGCGATAAGATAAAACAATTAGAAACGAGAGTAAGTCGCACCTTCTCTTGGGCCTCTTTGGAATTAACCAAATGGACACGTTTATTCTTTAAGTGGTGCGGCGTGTCTCTCCTGTGCAACCGATTGTGCTTTTCCGGTTGGTCATCTTCTTCCTCGACTTCATTTTCATCTTCGGTTGACACGAAGCCAACGTGTTTTTCACTTGACTATAAAGGAAGGGGTTTCGACTTCAACTTACTTGGGTTGTGATCATAATTTGCTGCCAACTTATCTACTCTTAATATTTAGCCCGGCTATTTACTTCATATTATTTACGTCTAATATTAACGTCCCATTATTTATAGATAAATACTTCGAATAATAAACTTTTAGTACCGTTATCCGCGTCGCGGTAGGTGTTGGCACAAGTTTAATAAAGTCAGGGAGACAATATATTGGGGAGTCGGTACAACACGCGTATAATTTTGGGTAATCCTAAAGTGCTGCCACCTAGCGCCAACTAAAAATAAAGCTAGTCCTTGGACCATTCTTTTAAATTCAATAAGTGTGGGTTGCTGGTCCTCGGACCCAGTTTTTTAATTGAAAATATAGTAAAACTAAAGGGGGGACCAGTACTAAGGACCAGTTTACTATTTAGGACGCTAGGGAGGGTTACTGGCTCTCGGGACCAGTTTATTAATCGCAAATCTATAGTAAAACAAAAGGGGGACTAGTAAGAAGGACCAATTTATTATTGTGGACGATAAGGAGGATAACTGGTCCCAAGGACTAGCTAAAAAAATATTTATATTTCATAGACCGCCGTACGACCCTACCAAAACGACGAGCATGTTAACAGGGCTTCGTTTACGGAAATGGGGGTACAGAGGGTTATGGAGATTTCTACTCCATCTCACGTCTTTCCTCCGAGGGCCACCCACGCTTTTACGGCCGAAAAATGTTTTCTGCTCCCCTCTAGAATCTCCCTGATACGTTCAAGTACTTTTACACACATTTCTTTTTCATTTTTAAATTAATTTACGACTCCCCCAATAATAGAGATAAATATAGACTCTTTCTCAACATTTCGACAATGTAAAACCACGGGGGACTCTCTCCTCAAAGTCTCTTTTTCCTTTGTGGCTTTTGAACACGTATCAACCCGGCGACACTCGAGAAAATAACCGATTGAACAAGAGATAAAGAAAGGGGTTTCCAAAAGAAGTAAACTAATCCGAAGTGCTTAAATAACGGCATCCAACAAAATAGTTCAAGGCAAACTAAGTATGAACCACAAATGCCGATGGGTTCTACCATAAGTTAATAAGATATGTTCCTTCCATAAGTATGACACTACGTAATGCTACTGAGAGACTTACAGCTCGAGCTAGTTCTAGCAGAACGACGGAAGTGAGAATTGAAGTCCTACACTCGGTGCAGTTAATTTTGTAGCTAGGACTTCCATCTAGGTCCTATTTAATCTGCATTACTAAGCCCCCTGACAGCACCCTCCCACCAGGCGTATGTCGCTTTACCCTGAATCTATGACCTACCTCACTCACTTCAAAATTACAAGCTCCAGTTTCTAAGGTACCAGACATTACAAACTTATGGGAGGAACATATCTCATAAACTTATGGTTCTACGCTACCTGAAAACCGTCTAGGCCTTGTACCTTCGTGTTAATTTACTTTCGAGATTCAATTTACAACCATAAATAATCCTTTGACTGGGTAAGTGTGACTGTGAAAACCATATAAATCCCTTTTCTTCTTTGACTTTTGAGTACCGTAATAAATAACCCTTTAGAAGAAAATCCGACCCCAATAAAACGGCCTTCCAAAGCGATACATTCCAACAAAGTCCAACCCACCGCGGAAAAAAGAAAATACACCCAAAATAGGTTTAAGTAGTCAGTCACTTACCTTCGATACTTGTTCGACAGAACTGGCGTCATTGTCATCATCCTCGTCTTCAGAAGATGAAGAAGATTCGGAGGACGATGAAGACGTATCCTTCTCACTAATTTGTTCCATCTGGGCGGCGGCCCCGCCTTCATCCTGACTGTCCCTACTAACGTCCATAGAAGATCCATCGGTTCCCGTCGTGGCTTCTTCACCTTTACTGCCCACGGATGTTGAGGAATCTCTTTTCGAACGCGCTTTGGCAACAGCGGCTTCGTCCTCCGAGACGCTACTCCGGCCACCATCGTGCGATGTCCTCTTACCACCACCAGCAGCAACAGTACCGTCTGCAGTATCGTTACCCTGACTCTGACCTTGACCTTGACCTTTAGGGTGTTCCGATGTCTCGGACGATGAGGAACTCGTGGAAGTGGTACTTGTTCTCTGTGGTCTGAAACTTTCAGCCACGCCGTTCTCCTTCTAGTTGGAAAGATGGGGTTTGAAATGGATGGGGTTGGTGGTATGGTTTTGGGGGGAAAATGATTTTTAGAATATATAATCTATGTACTTGTGGACAAGCTAGGAAGAAGGTGATTAATTAATTAGGGGAGGATGGCGGGCGACTTACAACGTGTTCCTCATCGTGTCCCACGACATGTCCGTCGATATTTTTGCCTTTTTGGTTGAAGAGTTTCTGGTGCCTCGCTTTTAAGTCCTTTGGATGTGGCGTATCGTGTCGAACGAACTGCGCCTTTAATTAAATATTAAAATAACATCTTAAATTTAATAAACATTACTTTTCAGGTGCCATTTCGTAGTTATTCCTTCGTTAAACTGCGTATTTTATATTATTTTCGAATGGAACGCGTTACTAGCTTCGAATTAAGACCAACTAGATCAAAATCGGTCAGCAAACAATAAAGTTATTTGGTCTGAACTCGTAAGACCAAGGTGTGACTTGTTAAAATATTTTTTTTTCAAGCGCGATTTCGCTACTATACTTCGTTTAAACGAACTATATAAAATTATTTCCAAATAGAGGGGAATATTCCCTTCATATTAAGACCAACTAGACCAAAATCGGTCCATAAACAACAAAGTTATTTGAACTCATCTCATAAAATTCAAAATTATTAATTTTTTTTTAAATAAAAATTGTAGATCTTTTTGGGGCGATTTCAAGGTTATACTATCTGAAAACGGACTATATAACACTATCATCAAATGGAAGGTATTATTCCACTCAAATTAAGACCAACCAGGTCAAAATCGGTCCATAAACAACCAAGTTATTTGGACTCATCTCAAAAAACTCAAAATTAAATTCACTAAGGTAAAAACCATAGACCTATCTTTATGGTGCGATTTCAACGTTAACACTATTTTAAACGAACAATATAACACTATCATCAAATGGACGGCATTATTCCACTCAAATTAAGACCAACTAGTGCAAAATTGGTCCATAAACAACAAAGTTATTTGATATACTCCAAAAACACTCAAAGACAAAATCACCAGAGAACAAAAAATTCAAAAAAAAAACGAACAAAATTCTTACTTTTCGGCGTTCCTTCAAAACCGTAGTTATGTCTAAATTAAACCTAACCTCCATTATAATATTTATTTAAAAATTAAACACAAATAATAAAACCCCTTAAAATTAACGAACGAACTTAACTATAACCCGCTCTAGTCAACTTGAACAAACAGAATCGAATAAAACGAAACAACCGAAGTTCAAAAAGCTAAAATAAAATAAAATAGGGCAAGAGCTGCCTTTAAATCAACTAAACTCTTTGTATTTCTAACCGGGACTCAAAAGGCTGAGGCTCAACTCGAAATGAAGGGATTTGTTCAATTAAAGAATGAAATGACACAACAGTTAAATGAAAAAAAAAGAAAGCCTCTTCTCAACCAATGAGAAGTTAGGGTTGATAAACAAATGAGAACAATTAGCAATTACGTCAAATAAGGGGTTTTTGCGAGAATTGCGACTTACGCCAGTAATTTTTAAACGCAGACGCGGGGCATGCAAATAAATAAATTAAATAAAACCATTTCAGCTTCAATCAACGAATAAATCTTTCGTATAATTAATTAGTTACGTAATAAATAAAATGAAAACGTCAAAATGTTTTTAAAACGTTTCAGTTAAGTCATTTTAAACTGAATGGAAAATTACAATAAAAACACTTCACACCAGATTCAGAATTATTGACTTCTAAAGCAACCCGTAGCTGCCCTATATTTTTTTTACTTATTTTTAAGTGTGAATTTATTTAAAAACACTTCATACTCCCTTTAAAGGACAACCACGATCTTAATTTTTCTTTTTCCCAAATTAAAAAAAAAAGCGGGAATTGTGTTAAGGGATCGAGTACACTTTGGGAATATTTCAAATTATGGACTTCTAAAGTTCTACTTCTTACTTAAGGGGGCGAGTGAAAGTTTTAAATTTATGAAGTAAACTTACTTGGCAACTCTTTACCTCCCTTTAAAGTATAACTGACACTACAATTTGTTATAAATTGTTTAAAGGGATCTCATAAATACCATCATACTTCCAACTTATGGACTTCTAAAACAACCACGACCCCATTTTTTTTATTCTTATTTGTTAAAGGGAGAATGAAAGGTTCCAATTCAATAAAATCAACTTGAACAAAATCTTTCACTCTCCCTTTTAAAAATAACTACGAGAGGTCAGTCACTTAACATAATCGGTGTGCACGGCTAGACTAAAAGGATTACGCGACAGCCTGGCTTTGACAGTGCTAAACTAATTACGCGTAATCCTAATACATTAACTTAACTATATGAATGGTTAGCCCCTCGGATAACTACCACCAGAATTATTAAAAATCCCCTCTTAAAAATACCGGAAAATAGTGACACTTTCACTTATACCTAATTATGGACTTCTGACGATAAAAATCAAGGGAAGATGAAGTGAAAAATAATAAAACGGAATTTCTTACCGAATCCTTGTCCTCTTTATCTTCTTCGCTATCTTCAGCGAATTTAACAGCGGAAACTCTTTCAGCGGCTTTATGGTCCCAGCTCAGTCGGCTATCTTGATCTACGCTGTCCCGCAGCAAATTTTCTGAGGAGGACCATTTAACTAAATATTTAAATACCGAAAAAAAAAGAAGGAAAAAAAAAAAACCGGAACCACCAACGGAAAAAACAAGAAAAAAAGGACAACATCGATCTTATAAAAATTTACACCAATTAAAAGCTCTTAAATTAATTAAAATTAAGAAAGAAAGAAAAACAAAACCACCCACACACACAGTAAGAATTTAGCGCGAAAATATTAATTATTTTTACTGTAATTCTTACTCCTATGAATTATTTTTTTATGATGGAGTTAGAAATACAATAAAAATAATGTTTGTTTTTTGCGTTTCAACCTCAAATAAAAAACTGTAAAAGTTGTTTGTAAACAAATGCGTGTTATACTCTCTTCAGACGGGACTTGGATTAAATTAATTCTAAACTTAATTAAATTAAACATAAACTAAGTTAAAGTTTTGTGCTTTAAATTATAATAATCGCGATTAAAGGGAGTATAAAGATATTTATAAGAAAATATTCTCAACAAAATTTTGTTTATCGGGGTCAGGGTTCATACAACTTTTGGGGGGAAAAAAACTACTTTCATGCAATTTCCAGGGTTTTTCCTGGTATTTCCTCCATATATTTCCATGACATTTTCAGGTTATATCCCGGACGTTCCCCCATAAATTTTCCCTGACACTTAGATAGTTTTCCCTAATAAATTTCCCAAGAATTTTCAGGGTATTTTCCCACATATATTTCTCTGAAATTTCCAGGACTTTTCCCCATATGTTTCCCTGAAATTTTAGCCCACAATTTATTTCCCCTAACATTCCCAGAATTGTATGAACCCTGTCGCTGTTATCAATTCTCTCTTTAATTAAACCATCCCGTCTGAAGATGTCTTTAATATTCCTACACCATAAGCATATATAACTTAAATAAAATTTTGTAAGCTTTTTATATTTCAGACAAAGGTTAAAGGTTAAATGGAGGATGTAGGGGAAGGAGAAAACAGATTTATTCACCACAACAACAACAACAACAACAACAACAACAAAACACGAAATATTTAATAATTCACACACACAAAGAGACAATGAAAGAGATAGAGAAAGAAAGATAGAGAGAAAGAAAGAAAAAACAGGAAACCAGATATTAAACTATGAGGAAACTTCTAACTACAACTACAACTACTAAATAAGTCTACAAGTTTAAATAAATAAAACCAACACTACAATATCAAAAATAATATAAAAGTAGTATCGCATCACTTACCCATACTTTCAGGGTGATACTCTAATTGCGGAAGCAAAAAGCAAGTCAAAACCTTCATCCCCGTTCTCGGATCTACGTCAGTTTGAAATTTCAGCATCGGTTGAGACTAAAATGCAATTAGTAAAATCCCAATTTTTTAAATTAATTGCGAACATTTCACGCTACATTTTAAATTTAAATTATTGCCAAAAACCGCACTCCCAATTTTTTAAATAAATTCCGAACATTGCACGCTCTATTTTAAATTATTGCCAAAAAACGCAATCCCAATTTTTTAAATAAATTCCGAACATTGCACGCTCTATTTTAAATTTTTGCCAAAAAAACGCAATCCCAATTTTTTAAATAAATTACGAACATTTCACGCTACATTTTTTAATTATTGCCAAAAACCGCAATCCCAATAAACTAGAAAACATTTCATTAAACTATTGCCACAATTTACCTGATTTTCCGCCAACCACAAGGCTTTCAAGTTAAGACCGGTAATAGTGATCGGTAAAAATTGCAATCGATTGCCGGAAACGTCCATGACGTGCAATTCCTTCAATTTGCCCATTTCAATCGGCAAGTACGAAACTCGGTTATCTCTCAGGGATAAGACACCCAGTCTGACTAAATTGCCGATTTGCGGGGGCAATTCCGTTAAAGAATTGCGATCTACGTTCAAATTTGTTAATTTAACTAAATTGCCAATAGAGTCTGGTAATTCGGTTAAGTTATTCTCCGTTAGAATTAATTCTTGTAAGCTAACGCAATTGCCGATTGCCGGAGTTAAGGTTAATAATCGATTTTGATCAACCTAAAGTATGAATTAAAAATATTTTTGCGTTAATCTTAATTAACGGTCGATAACTAATTAAATTAAAAACGTACTTTGAAAATGGTCAACTTTTTCAAATTTCCTATTCCTTCAGGTAAACTTTCGACCGAATTTTGCGATAAATGCAAGTCAGTTAAACTCTCTAAACCGGCAATTTCTTCCGGCAAATATTCGACTCTATTCTCGCTTATATCGAGACACATAAGTTTTTTACAATTTCCAACTTCCTGTCATTTAAAAAAGTATTGACGTATTTTAAATTTATTTATAATTTTTTAAAATTTATTTATTTATTTATTTATTTATTACTATTTATAATAATTTTAAATTTATTTATTATTATTATTTATTTTTTTTAAATTTGTTATTATTTATTTTTAAATTTTTTATTGATTATTTATTTATTTTTTTTTAAATTATAAAAAACAAGGGTTAAAATTTAAACAAAAGTTTGTTTAATAATGTAGGCTAGGGATAAAAGTCTGGTTGGTTTGTTGGAGACATTATATAAATATTGTATCAAAAGGATAAAGATAAACAGACACAGGGATCGTACTGGAAGATGAGGAGGAGAAAGAAGAGTGGAAGAGGAGAGGAGAGGAGAGGAGAAACTAGAACTGTTATTTTTAGAAAATGTAAATTTATTTACTTACTCTGGGCAAAGTGGTGAGTTCGTTGCAATCTAACCATAGTTCTTGTAAACTCGAAAGTTGCCCTACCAAAGGTGGCTGCAATAAAAACCAAACAAATTGCTCCCATTTTTCAAAATTAAATACAGAGTGTTGCCAAAAAGGGATGGTAATTAATTATAGGACCAAAGTACAGCAGTGGAATGGTTCAATGGGAAATCAATTTGAGTAGAAATGTTCTGTACTTCTATGAGCTATTTTGCCACAAAACACACCCCCAAACAAGTTATGATCATTGGAGGGTGGTTTTATGGATGACCCCGTAAATTTAACATAAGAAACTAAAAGGCAATCCTAATTTAATTAAGGGGTCATCCATAAAAGACTACAATCATGACTTGGCAAAATAGGTCATTTTAGACTCAAAATGGATTTCCCATAAATCCATCCCAGTGTACTTCAGTACAATAATTAGCCTTAATGGAACACCCTGTATTTGATTTTTTTAAACTAAAGGGAAGGTAAAACGCAAAAAAAAAGAAAAATTAGAAACTAACCAATTCTTCAATTTCGTTACTTCCCAAATCTAATCTTTCCAATTTAACTAAAAAGGCAAATGACGGAGGTAGAGTTTTAAGCAAATTCTCTCGAAGTTCCACTGATTGTAAATTGCTTAAGCTAAGTAATAAATAATTAAGAAAATTACTAATTAAAGATCATGTTCAACTCTTTTGGTCAAAGGTCAATATATATATTAAATAGGTAATTTTTTTTTTTTTCAATATTTAAATTTTAGTAATTGATTAGGTAATTTAATTACCTTCCGAAATCAGGCGGTAATTGCGTTAGAGAGACGTCATTCAAACCTAAAACCGTCAAGTTACGGAGTTGTACAAACCCGGGGGGAAGCCTGTAATTAAATTAATTAATTGGGTTATACCGCGAATTTTAATTGCAGAGTCAGAATTAAAGTTGAGAAAGTGGCTTTTAATTAACTATTAATTAAGTACGCAATTTAATTTTAATTTTAATTTAATTAAATTTACTTTGCCAAAGGATTGCTGCTAAAATCAGCAATTTGGAGGGATTTAAGGAATTTGATATTTTCGGGTATGTCTGGAATATCTGCAATAAATAAATAAAAAAAAAAGAATAGATGAATAAATGAGACTTGGAATTTTTCTTAATTATCTATCTGCCAATCTTTTTAATTAATATCAGTCGGTAAACAAGTTAGATTAAAAAAAATCAATAAAACCAATTCAGGGATCACAGCCAAGAAATTTATATTCCTAATAAGATAGCTAATATAAATTCCAAAGATCTCTAGGCAACGATATATTTTCTTCGTCAATCATTTTCTAGGATTCGTAACAATCCCAAACCCATAAACAACAATTTATCGGTCACATTTTCATGAAAAATGTTTTAATCAATGTGGATAAATGTTTTGGGTCAACAACCCGTTTAACTACATCTCAAGATCAAAATCAAACCGGTAAGAAGTAAAATGGGGGGGGGGGGACAAAAGGCCTTGAAAGAAAAGAAATGAAAAAAGAAAAGAAAAACAAGATGGCTCAAGGGCTAATCCATCACACTGCTTGTCTACTTTCAACTAACCAAAATTTTAACGCAATTAATTTTCAAGTAGTTCAACTACTAGTATTTTAATATATTTACATTTGAAGTATTGTTACTTTTACTTCCGAATACAGACCAGGAATATTTTTGGTCTGTGCTTAGAGCTATATACTTCTGAAGGTGAACAACTACTTAGAGCTGTTTACTTCTGAAAGTTGAACTACTTTTAATTAAAAAGTTATTTAGTTCCGCATTATGACACTCTTAAGGACTTCTACAGATCCCGCAAATTCATGTCAAAGTAACGTAAAAACAAAATCTACAACAACAACAACTACTACTACTACAACGCCAAGGTTGAACCTATTATCCCCAAGTAAGATAAATGCACGACGGTTCTAAAAACTATTATACCGGCTTTGGTTTGTTAGCGATATCGCTAGCAATCAAGGTAGAGAAAACACTAGATAATATAGTTTCGGTTTCCAAAACAACTCGGGGCCATTGTATTACTCGTAAACCCTAACTATCTATCCCCTACCTAGAAAGATTTCCGGCGTTCTATTTTAAACGAGTTGAGAAGGTTCGGTCGGGGGGTCGAGGAAGCGCGGGACTGATTAAAAGTTACGCTTTGGTGATTGTTAACAACCACACCCACCAATACGAGATACGTTAGAACATCCCCCCCCCTCAACGCTTCTTTTAATCCCAAACACGAGTCCACAACACCGAAATAAGTTGATAGCGAAGTCCATCGAAGTTTCAGTCTTGGTGCCAGTGTTTTTTGGTATAGCTAACTTTGGTTTCAAATTAACAAACTGTTCCCCCATCAACTTGGAGAGATCGAAAAAGCAATCAGGAAATGGAAAACGTTCCAAAGTGCTAAGCCTAACGTTCAATATAGGGTATTAAAGGGTTAGTTGCACGTAAATAGATACTTAAACGTAATATCTCTCGCCACAATTGTCACATCGCGCGCAACTTTGTAAAAATCTCGCGTGCTAAATTTCATTTCATATGTAGCAGAGCGTGCCACGTGAATTTCGTTAACAAGAAGGCGGGGCGTTACGCGATTGGTCGGAGGTGCTAATGAAACCGAATTTAAGTCATTTGAATTTTAAAATCACTCTGAGGTAGGTATTTCCTTTATGTTTCCCTATGCAAATTGGTCTTATAATTAGAAGAATAGGTTAAAAAAATCCTAGAGTTTCTTTTCACCCTCCCATTAAGGAAAATTACACAGTTAAGACGTCACACCGTTGCTACAGTACAGATACTTTATTTTATAATTTGAGAAATAATAATTAAAACAAAAACCTTTCAAACATTTGGAGTCAATTACGTTGAGATAAAGATCTTTACAGTTTTCAAAAATTTTAATTAAATAAGATTTATTACTAACGTAGTTAACATAATTTTTCCTTCTAAATTAGAGTAAGGTTACCAAAGGTAGAAGAATGATTTAGGAAAAAAGTAATTTTTTCTCTCCTTAATCTCTAGAGTCTTCTGGGTAAAACCAATGAGATAGAATATATATATAAACCTAGAGTCACAACGTGAAATCTCGAGATCGACGATTCGCGATACACTTTTTGTCGAGCATGAATCTTTATCAAATACGGGTGGCGCCACCTATTAATCACTTGAAGAACTTTTTTATTACCGTCTGCTGTCAAAATAGTTTTTTAAACGTGTTAAATAAAATAAGCAAGTTAAATAATAAAAACTCTAGTCCTTTTTAATCTAATAAATAGATGAAATAAAAATCATAACGATGTTTCTGATTGAAAATAAGCGAGTAAAAGTTGTAATTAGTTCCGCTAGAGGCTCACAGGTGGCGCTGTCATGTTTTGATAAACTTGCTTGATAAAAAAAATGTGTATCGCGGTAAGCCGATTTGAATTGGAACTCTATCTATCTCATTGGGTAAAACGTGGGGATGGCTTTAGAAAATAAAGTTTGTTTAATTAATGCTGATTAAATCTAGACTTTAATTCAACCCACGCTTCGCACCGCGCATCAAAGGTCAAGTCCATTACTCAAACAATTTTGTAATTAAGAAAAGGAAAAGAAAAGAGTATCTTCTTTAATTAATCTTCATCCTTTAATTTTATGCCGAGATATTTCAAAACAAACACAAAAGGGGGAATCTAGAATTAAGCCGGTATAATTAAAAATTTTAAATTAAAAGTGTTGGTTGGTCACGTGGGAAATTTTAAATCCACGTGGAATTTTGAGACACAAAATAATTTAAAATATTTTTAAATATTTTGTAAATTAAAGAGAAGATGAAATGACGAGAAAAAATACTATCTTGATTAAATAAAATCAAGTTAAAGTGTTTGGCTCTATTTTATGACTGCCATTTGTCTAAGATGGCAACTAATAACTGATTCAAACCAAGTGTCTCCTACTAAAGCATTATTAGTGTTTTATTTAGTAAATTGTAAATTAAAGAGAAGATGAAATGACGAGGTAAAATACTATCTTGATTAAAAAAAATCAAGTTAAAGCGTTTGGCTCCATTTTATGAGTGCCATTTGTCCAAGATGGTAAGTAATAACTGATTCAAATCAAACGTCTACTACTTAGAGTTAGTTGTTTGCAAAGATGCAACTTCCTATAGATAAAGCGGTTCGGGATGCGCATTGATAAATTACATTTATTTCACCTTCTCTTTAAAAAAATAAAAATTCACGTAGCTATTCTAAAATATTAATTTTAAAGTTAGCGTTTCATCCCATGATGATAAAATTGTTAAATTCTTTCCATCTTTTGAAGATAAAGACGCCAAAGGGGATGAATCGACAGCAGAGGCGGCTGGAGATGATAACGGGAAGCTCAAGATGAAAATCCCTCCCATAAACAACCACACTCATCCTCGCAGCTTCTTCCAAGCTACTCTATAAATCTAAGCGAGCTTTTCCCCATACACCATCACAACCACCCACCTCTCCATTTCACAAAAACGTTAAAAATTGTCCCTAAGGGGGAAGTATGAAACGAAAATGAGCAAGCAAGCAAGCATTCCATCGTCAATATTAAAAAACACCATAACTTTGGCGAGCAAGTGATAAATATTAAACTTCAGAGAAGTGGCAAAAAACTATTTTATTTTTATTGAAGTTCGCTGATTCGTTTCCCAGGGAGTCTAATAATGCCAAAATTGTTTTTATTATTTGCTTAATATTATCATGAGTTCATAAGATATGTTCCGTTCCATAAGTTTGTTAATCTCTGGTAACTTAGAAATTGGAGCTTGTAATTTTGAAGTGAGTGAGGTAGGTCATAGATTCAGGGTAAAGCGAAGCCGCCTGGTGAGGCGCTGCTGTCAAATTTGGGCTTAGTAATGCAGACTAAATAGGACCTAATTAACCACCGAGTGTAGGACTTCAATTCTCGCTTCCGTCGTTCTCGAACTAGTTATCTCGAGCTGTAAGTCTCTCAGTAGCTTACGAAGTATAACTAGTGTCATACTTATGAAACAATCTTATAAACATTCTAAAAAAACATAATACTTCCATAAACTTTGTCATGATCACTGGCTCGCCTTGACCCGCCAAGATAAGTTATCTCCTGTTAGAGAGGTTGCTATGGAAGATTATTTTATGATCCGAAAAGGTATCCATCCTCTCCCTCTCTCTCTTTCTAGGTCTAACACCCTTCGTTCGCCAAGGAAAAATGATAGCTGCGGAGCATCGGGAGAGAAAAGGTTGGAGAGGAGGGAGGAAGCTCAAGATCAAAAATTGTTTCTCGCAAAAAACCGGAGGCTGGGAATTGGGTTAAAAAAAGGATAGAGCGAAAAATACTATAGCCAATAGCACAAATGCATAAGATATGTTCCATAGGTTTGTCACAAAGTGACGTAGGTCACAGATTCAAGGTAAAGCGACGCCTGTTGAGGCTTAGTAATGCAGACTAAATAGGACATAGATGGAAGTTCTGCAAAATTAATTAACCACAGAGTGTAGGCCTAGTCAATTCTCGCTTTCGTCGCTCTCCCTCGAAGTAGCTTTCGAGTTGTAAGTCTCTCAGTAGCATTACTAAGCATAGGTAATGTCATACTTATAGAAGGAACATATCACTTATGCTACTATAGTTAATCCCACATGGAAAAAGTCAAAAATATTTCGGAGGTTTCGTTGCTTTTTGCGTCAATTCTTCGAAAGAGACCTTTTCCTATTCTCAATCTTCTAGCTGCTGCTCTTGAGCTTCCCCCCTCTCTCCCCATCATCATCTCCATCCCTTTACCGGGGGGTTTCTAGGGAAAACTCGGTGGGATCTACGATTTCTCCAGACAGATGACGTCAATGTGACGCGCGCGGTAGAAAACGTTACGCCATTTATTACGTACAGTTTTGGAGGAGCCCTCAATTCGGTACCGACCGTGGAGGGGGGGTCAAACAATATCTTGCCAACAAATAAATATTGAATAAATAAATAAACAAACAAACAAACACGCACATCCGTTGGTAAGTTCTGAACCATAATTATTCTAAATTTACTCTTAAAATGCGTTTAGTTAGTAATTAATAAAGCTAAGAGTAAAGTTCGCAATCTAAAAACATTGAGGGAAGTATCCATCCCCTTGCGAGTCCCCGGACGCCCGGGTATCTCGGTCGGGATGAAGAGAGAGAAAGAGAGAGAGAATTCTTGGTGTGTATATCTTTTCTTTGGGAGAGAAAAGAGAATTTTTCAAGATAAATCTAAGATGTAAAGGAAAGAAACTGGTAATGGTGCAGACCGCCCTCTCACAATCCTTGGTGTATCTTGGGTATGGATGGATCATTGGTTGGTGATAACGAATTGAAGGTTGGTTATTTTAGGTCTATTTCTCGTCTACAATCGCCCCCCCCCCTTTCTTTTTGAAGATTATGAAGGGATGAAAATTGATGGGTAATATTTTGGTTCAATTGTTTTGGTTTTTTGGGTTTCAAGGTCAAAGGAGGACAGAGTCCGTAGAGCCTTTGTGTGATTATTGCACAGGGTTGCTATCTTGATAAGCCTTAATTATTATTGTTCATGTAACGATTATTCAGGGTGCAAATGAGGTTTCCTTGGATGGTGACCTCAGAGTGTTGGGGGTCAAGTCACCGCCGGTGGAGAGGGGCATGGTTTTCTTTTTGGGTTTCAAGGTCAAAGGAGGACACAATCTGAAGACTAGTTGTGTAACTATTGCACATCACAGGGTTGCTATCTTGCTCAGCCGTAAGGGTGCAAGCAAATGAGGTTTCCTTGGATGGTGACCTCAGAGTGTGGGGGGGGGGGGCAGTCACCACCACCGGTGGACAAGGGGGCTATCTGCACCTACAAGGGTAGGTGTTATGGCCACCATGCTGCGTCGTATCGTATTTAGGGGCCAATTAATGTTAGGGAGAACCCATATCTCCGCAACTATAATTAAATGTTGTAAACCACGTGTTCCTGTGACACTTAAAACTCAGTTTGACATTGACCCAAAGAAAGAAAACACCCTTTAATTTATGACAGACTTATCAGTAACACTAATTGTTTTTGTTTCATAACAAACTATCAAAAGTAATTATGTAATACTACGGTTTCCTATTAGCAACTTTGTTATTCCATATTACAATTAAACTAACATTTTTTTTTTTGTTTCTACTTTGCAAGTAAGTTTTAAAATGCAATAACATTGTAAGCTTGCCTACCTAATTAGTTTGTATGAAGGTTCTGGAAAATGCTAATTTATATTAACATTAGTACATGAGCGGCGCAACTAAGTTACCGAGATTTAGTAATTTAAAACTTCAGTAGAGGAGCGAGTGGGTAGAAGCAGAAGCGTGTAAAATGCAGGTGTACTTTTCTCCTGAATAATAAATACTTTGAAAGGATCACGGCATACGAAATTTAATATTAAAATTATATATAAAATCGGAAATTCATACAGCTAATAGGAATAATTGTGGCCCCATATCTCAAATGTTAATATCTACGCGGGTTTTGTGGGACAAGCTTGGGAACTAACTTACAATCCGTCAACTCAAGGTCATAATTTATTTTATTTATTTATTTATTTATTCCAAGTGGGGGATCGGGTCGCTAAGCCAAGTTCTGACGGCGTCTTTCTAACTGTTGTTTTATTGGTTGGTAGCAACGCGAGTTCCTAGGCGCATGCGTAGGTGTAACGTGCAGGGAGATATATTATTAATTCGAGAGGTAAAATTCGTCATAAATAATGATTAGTTTAGCTAGCTCTTCAAAACAAAATCCGCCTATGGATACGTTGGTTGAAAATGGTTGCACGTGCACGATAATTCCTAGTAGCTATATCTATTCCTGATAAAATCTATAAGTGTACTTGTAGCACACGTCGTTATTTATAAAATGAATCATAGACGCATAGAACATTTTTGACTCAAAATTTATTTCCCATAGAACCTTTCATCCCACTCACTGTACTTCGCCCCTTCCCGTTCTGTAACACCCTGTACATGGAGAGTACAGCGTGGGTTTGTTTTGAAAGGTCACACAACGGGTCAATTTAAACTTAACAAAAGTTAAAAAAAAAAATACATCGCCTCTACAAAATAATTTCCTCCCGCTTTTTTCATATTAAAAAAAAAATAAATAAAATTCCGAGGACCACACACTCAAACACAAAAGAACGGATGGAACAGAATCTGCCTAAAAATTCAATTATGTTTATAACATCCTAAAAGGGGTTGAAACAATTTTTCAGAAATTCCAGGAACAACTTTTCAGACAAAAATAAAAAAATTGTGCGTTTAAAGTCAAAATTTGCGAAAATACGACCAGATATTTTTGGTTTTCAACTCTTCATCCAAGTTGGGGTCCGTGGGCCCACTTTTATAATATTATTAAACTTACTAGATAGTTTTAAAGGAAAATCAGCAATAATCTCTTGAAATCTGAGTCTAGAAATAGACCTAAACATGGCTTGAACGACTTGAGTTTCTAGCGACAGAAAATACGAGTGTATTTGAGACTGCAAAAAACGATTACCACGTGAAGTGAAACTAACAACCACCAAATTCCTTCTTCGTTTAAATTTAAGACGTCCCCAGTGATCTCGAACTAATAATAGAACCTAGGGCCTAACTTCTCAAGAAGTGATATCTAGTTTATTAGGGAGAAGGTCTAAGATGCCTAAGTACTCGCGCGCCATAGTCCCAGTCCCCCTTTTCAAAATACAAGGGGGGACGTAAAAGAAGGCCGGGCTATTTCGCTACACTCTCCTCAGTCGAAAATACGTAATTTTCGTACTCATTCGCATCGCGCTGACGTGAGTTTTCAAGAACCAATGAGATGCTGGTTGTAATTTAACTCCGGACCTACGTTTGGACTGGAGATAAAGCTAGATTATAAATGTGGAGAATTTATACCTTCTCCCTAATAAACTAGATATCACTTCTTGATTTAGAAGTGATATTTGCTGGAAACTAAACGCAATAAGTTCTGCAGCGTGGATAAAAGGTTTATAACTAGTATTTTTACAGAATCGGCTAAAGATAAGAGATAAAGATTTGGGGTAAACATAGCGGCATACCTAACTTTTAAATCCCCAAAAACAAACGCCAACCCCACAACAACGCAGTGCGCTTTAGATAAACCTAACATCAAAAATATATTAACGCGATAAAAAAAAACTGGCCATTTTAAAAAGTGAGCGCTTTCAACACAAAGAAGGATCACAGAGTCAATGGACAACGATTGTAACACCATTTCACCAAGCGCCCAAATCCAAAAACAAACTCTTTCGGACAAAGACCGTGAGACTAGACGGTGTACGGTTAGAAGAAATCCAAGATAAGGTTCCACCAAACTTGGTTGGAAGTCTACGTTCTAAAGTACAAGACAAGTATTTATTTCTTAAAGAGACACAAGTGGACATGTCAGAATATTTGATTAGGCGCTGTCAAATACGAAACACTATTGAGAAGGGGTCAACAGAACTGAGCAACTAATAAGTTTTATACGCCGTTTGATCTGTAGCTATAAATTCCTTCTGCAAGTGGGCTTCTGTTCGCACCATAAAAATCATCAAACTTCTTGGATATAGCCTTGCGGTATATTTGACGATAACTTTACTATATATTCTGGTACACTTACGTATACTTGATAAAATGGGAGTTAAGGACAAATCCCTTAAGAAGAAAAAAAGTATAGTGTTTGAGTATGGATTTATACTTTGTTCTCTCACTCACAATGGCGTCGCTCAAAGGCTTATGGAAGGAAAGTATGTCACGAGACAACAGTCTTAAAGGGCGAATGAAATGCACAACCATTCTTAAAAGACTTAATTATACAGGGTGTTTCTTTCTATATATAAAGGTCTGTTCTGGAATGAAGGGCAGTGAGTGAGTTACTAAAATGTTCTATGTTGTAAAACATTTTGTACTTAAAATCGTCCAAAGAACTAATTTCTGACAGATCTTTCAGAAACACCCTGTACAAATCGATTAGAACATCACAGAAAACTCATTTCAGTCTCCCCTTAAAAAGATATAAAACGACATAGCCCAATTCAAGGAAAAATAAGTCGAAATGAATCTTTCTCCATGCAAACAAATCGATATCTAAATAAAGGTCATGACCCGGAGAGATTTAGTAATAACGCCAAGAGACCTAACAGCAACAACAACAAAAAATAAATGAAAATCTTTGCATAAACATATGCATGCCGTTGCGAGTTCTTCATAACCAACCTGTTGCAATCCGCGGCAAAACCATGCCGAAACATTATTTATTCATAAAGGCCTGAAATAGGCTTAAAGCTTTAGGGACGATATCTCGGAAAATATTAAATATTCAACGGAGTAGCTTCTATGGAAACTCGGATGTTTTTTAAATATCAAAGGAAACCCACGGAAAGCTTGGAGGAAGAGGGTAAGATGGGGTAGTAATCTGGGTGCCCATAACGCAGCCTCTGTATAACCCCATCTATGGAACGGAATGGCAACTAAGTCCTCCCAGCATCCTCAGTTTATAACACTTTGATAGGGTCATAGGGTATGAAAACATTTACAACGCCCCCTGTGTCTTAAAAATAGAAGCAAATTCGTGGGAACTAGCATTTATTTTTAAATGACGCTAGGTGGCAGCGCTTAACAAGCCCCTACACCAAAGGTACGATCGGCATTAGAGACTCATTTCCCACCGGGCCACCAACATTTCTACGCTCCATCTCAGCACTCCTCTCTCTCTCTCTGCTCTAAGAGGAAAGGTTTCCCCATGGCAATGTGTATTTACTCGGAAATACTGTATTTTTCTCTCTCTCATCTTGAGTCTCTAGTCTTCCCCAAAGAATGCAATATACTACTCGACTGAACTCCCGATTTTTTTTTTAGTAAATAGTCTCAATTCATCCTTATGAAGAGAAAGGTAGATAGATACAAGATCGAAAGCAAAAAAAAGGAGTCAAAATTGAAAAGAGAATTTGAAAAAGATTACTACGATTTCAAAAGAGGGCAAAGAGAACGAGAGACAAAAAGTTCCAAATCGACTTCTCTACTTCGATGAAGAAGATTTCAACAAGGGGATAGATACTCGCGTATTCCGGTTAAAAGACGAGGTACATCTTAAGAATTTGAACATTGGGTAGAGTTGAAGCTTTTAGATCTTCTTACATTTTGCTTAATTACTCGAGCCTTGATTGCGGTAACTTCAAGTATTAAGTATCTTTGGAAAGGGTAGAAATGGGGTTATAACATATATACCGTAAGCACTTTCCCGTATTTCTTATACAGCTAAAGTTATAACACCGCAAAGGCGCAAACAGGAGATGCAATAAGGATTGGGTTTTGTTGGGTTGAATTAACGCTAATTTCTTATATATTTTTTAATTACTCAGGTTCTGATTATTGTAACCTCAAGTATTTAGTATCAATGGTAAGGGGAGAAATGGGGCTATAACATATTCAAAAGTATTTCCCACTATCTTTTATAGAAACGGAGCTATAACACTTCAAAGTGGAGATTTCCTAAAGATTGGAATGGAGAGAATTCAAGAATTACTGAAGATAACTCTATCATTATCACCCCCATTTAAGTAGCGATTCTGGTAAGAGTGGTTGCTTCCTCGGACCGGAACCACGCCGTTTCTTCCCTATTTAAAAGGAGTTCTTCATCTTTATCCGCATCGTGAACACTTCCATTGGAAAAAAAAAAAAAGAAAAAAAACCCGCGCTTATAGTTTGGTGCGTGCCAGAAAAGAGAAATCTTCCAGGGGATCCGAAAGATTATGCTTCTATTGATTTGTCGACACGCGGAAAAAATATGCCATCGGCACGAATTGCTACTTCCTTAAGATATCTTCATCTATCGGAAGGGACCCACACACAGATCAAAACCCAAACTATACCTTGAGAAGAAAAAGTGAGAGAAAGTGACAATTCTGATTCAACTAATCGAGTAATTAATTTAATTTAACCAACATCGCACGCACCACGATGTCTTTTCCTTACGAGTGATTTCAAGCAATGAAAACACACTCAACCACTCAACCGGAAATGATTCAAGGACAAGTTAAAGGGGAGAAAGGGGGTAATTATATATTATTTTTTTTTTTGGTATTTTTCTTTTGAAAATATATTTTTTGGTATTTTGTCTCTAAAAAGAACCATTGAAGTTCTTTTGAAAAAGAAAAAGGGTGATAATTAAAAATTAATGTATAGATAAATTAATTTAATTGGTTTAAAAGCGTATGAGGTGATTGGCCTCTTTTTTTTTAACGTCATTAGAAGTATTTCAGTTTTAATTGACAATTATCAGAGTTGACACATTCTCCTGATTTTTTAATTTCAGGGTTTTCCCCTAACCAATTTTAATTGCGTACAAAAGTCCAATATGTTGGGGGTTTTAAAATGACCAAAAGTATCAAAATTAACTTATAAATATAAGCTATATAAGAAAATTACTCGAAATTCAAATATTTTTTTAAATTGCAATATTTTAAAATTTCCCTGATACTCGATTTCAAAATCCATGATTATTCCAACAGCTTAGCACTAGTACCAAAAACGGATTTATGGGATAAGAACGTCGGATCGTAGCTTTAGCCTCTAGTACCATCCTCGCATACTTTATTGAGAAACTTCGTCTGCTTATATTTTGACTCCACCCACAAATTCGATCTCTAGAAGTAGCTATATACAGAATTTGTGGGTGGAGTCAAAATATAAGCAGACGAAGTTTCTCGATAAAGTATGCGAGGATGGGGAGTGAATTCGCTAACTCCGACGTTCTTATCCCATAATTCCGTTTTTGCTAGAACTTAAAGATCTACTTGCAGTCAAAATCAATATCAGTAATCAAAGGTCAAGGGGTTGTTAATTCATTCCGGAGATGCAGTCAGCATTGATCGATTGACACGATTTCACAATCACAAATATTAATACCCTATTATTATTAATTATTAAATGAATGAATGAATGAATGAATAAATAAATATAACTCTATAAATGATACGGAAGTATGCTACCAATGTTTTCTTTAGTCTATTAGCCGACACAATTTACCTATATTTAGTTATTTCAAATCATTTTCAGAGGGGTTGGACACTAAGTACCACAATATTTCATTCCATTCCAAGCTAAAGTGAGAATCAATAGACCTTTCCGATGTAAAAAAGTGGGTAGGTAACCCTCAACACTGGGACATACATTACCAATAGTCTCTGCGCATGCGCTCTCGTGAAACAAAAAGACTACAGCGCAGGCGAAAAAAAGCAAGATGGAAGGCAAAGTTTTACCCGAGTGTCTCTCTCTACCTCTTTGTAACGTTGTCATCTCTCTCTACGCATCTCATGATACAAAAAGGCTACAGCGCAGGCGTCAAAAGCGAGATGGAAGGCAGTGCTTTAGCCCAGTGTTTGTCCATCAAAATGGTCTATTACAGAAGGGTCTCGAAGTGGGTGTACCCTCGATCGCCCTATGGCTTTTGGATTTGTTGGTTAGCTGTATCGAATGACGAAGCACATTTTTGATTCAAGAATGACACGCGTCGCGTGGGAGGACATGCATACCACGCCACGATGGCGAATGCAATAGAGCGAAGACGCTTTCAATATAATATAATATAAAAATGAAATATATTTCTATGTAATATAAAAAAATATGGGAAAATTGCATTGCCAGGAAATCGAATGCGCACGGTTACAGTCTTTCCTTCAATGACATTCGGAATGACACCAAAAGGATATGGTTTCTATATTCAATGATGAACACTGATATTGTCAATTGTATGAACAGAATATGATTGGTCTTTTTCACCTACGAGTTCCCCAATTTTCGTAATAATAAATTTGATAAGGGCTTGATTTCAATTTGTTTTTGATATCTATGTATAGTACGGTTTTGTTATAAGGTCAGGAAAATGTCAGGTAATTTGAAAATTGGTTTTAAAAGGTCAGGAAAATGTCAGGGCATTTGAAAATTGGTTTTAAAAGGTCAGGAAAATGTCAGGGCATTTGAAAATTGGTTTTAAAAGGTCAGGAAAATGTCAGGGCATTTGAAAATTGGTTTTAAAAGGTCAGGAAAATGTCAGGGCATTTGAAAATTGGTTTTAAAAGGTCAGGAAAATGTCAGGGCATTTGAAAATTGGTTTTAAAAGGTCAGGAAAATGTCAGGGCATTTGAAAATTGGTTTTAAAAGGTCAGGAAAATGTCAGGGCATTTGAAAATTGGTTTTAAAAGGTCAGGAAAATGTCAGGGCATTTGAAAATTGGTTTTAAAAGGTCAGGAAAATGTCAGGGCATTTGAAAATTGGTTTTAAAAGGTCAGGAAAATGTCAGGGCATTTGAAAATTGGTTTTAAAAGGTCAGGAAAATGTCAGGGCATTTGAAAATTGGTTTTAAAAGGTCAGGAAAATGTCAGGGCATTTGAAAATTGGTTTTAAAAGGTCAGGAAAAACTTGGGGAATTAAAAATTGGTTGCAATGATCAGGAAAACTCAGGGAATTCAAAAATTGGTTGCAATGATCAGGAAAACTCAGGGAATCATTTTCGAAGTCATATTTTGGGTAATCTAATTTTAATTATTAATTGTACCATTTAATTAGATTGTTTAATTAGAATTTTTAATCGTGGAAAATTTCCAATTTGTTATCTATATTTAGACTGTCATTCGTGTCATCTTGTTTTAGCGTATTTATGGCTTTTAACTCTTACGTCATTATAATAGCAATTTTGGGGAGGCTTTAGGGTTAGCGTTAGGCTTAAGAGTTAGTCACGCGGCTGGATTATTAGTCATAAATTTATACTATAGAGTGCCAGAGAGAGAGTTAACGAGGTCCCCTGTGGACTGTGGTGCATGATGTTTTTAAATCCCAATCGATTCATTCTTTTTATGACGTCAATTCATTTTGAAGACATTAAATTACGGATTGATTTTAATGTGTTTCTGATGTCTATGGATTGTCATAAAGTGGCGAAATTTGAAAATAGGGTTTTAAAAGTGAAGGAAAAATTAGAGAATTTGAAAATATGGTCTAAAACGTCTGGGTAATACAGTAAATTTGAAAATGTGGTCTAAAACGTCTGGGTAATACAGTAAATTTGAAAATGTGGTCTAAAACGTCTGGGTAATACAGTAAATTTGAAAATGTGGTCTAAAACGTCTGGGTAATACAGTAAATTTGAAAATGTGGTCTAAAACGTCTGTGTAATACGGTAAATTTGAAAATGTGGTCTAAAACGTCTGTGTAATACGGTAAATTTGAAAATGTGGTCTAAAACGTCTGTGTAATACGGTAAATTTGAAAACTGAGCCTAAAAGGTCAGAGGGAAGTCATTGAATTTGAAAACTGAGTCTAAAAGGTCAGAGGGAAGTCATTGAATTTGAAAACTGAGTCTAAAAGGTCAGAGGGAAGTCATTGAATTTGAAAACTGAGTCTAAAAGGTCAGAGGGAAGTCATTGAATTTGAAAATTGAGTCTAAAAGGTCAGAGGGAAGTCATTGAATTTGAAAATTGAGTCTAAAGATTAGAGAAAGTCATGGAATTTGGAAATTAGTCTAAAAGATTAGAGGAAAGTCATGGAATTTGAAAACATGGTCTAACAGATCGGAGGAAAGTCATGGAATTTGAAAATATGGTCTAAAAGATCAGAGGAAAGTCATGGAATTTGAAAATTGGTTCGGAAGAATGTCACGGAATTTGAAAATTGGTTCGGAAGAATGTCACGGAATTTGAAAATTGGTTCGGAAGAATGTCACGGAATTTGAAAACTGGCCAAAATGGTCAGGGAAAAGTCACTGAATTTGAAAATGATTCAGATCGGTTTAAAATTTCATCCTTTTCACATCAAAATAATAAAGTTCAATATTCATTATTCAGAGTATTAAAGAATCAATTCAAGAGATTAGAAAGTGCGAGAAACGGGTGTGAGGAAATTAATTTAATAAAGACGCCGGTGGGGTGATGGTTGAGGGGGGTGTTGCTTCGACAAGCTCTTCTCTATTGAAAGCGGTTAACGATCCCAAGTAGGTCGGTAAAATTTAAATACCCTGATCAAATCGATAACCACCGCCCTAGCTTGCTCCTTGGCGCTTATACATTAATTAAAGGAGCCTGCGCTTTGCCCTAACTAACCCTTAACGCTCCCTATATTAACGATGATATCCCGGTATTAACAAGCCATTCATATTCCTTTCAAAGCTGCAAGGTAAACCATTTTGAGATTATTAAGCCGAATTCGATTTCGGCGCCTAGAGGCTGCTTGCTGCTTGCCAAGAAAATATGAAATATTTTAAGTTCCATATAATATTTCTCCCTGACTTCAGATCTGATTTTCCCTGACAATTTCCCTAATTTGATTTCCCAGTTTTTTTAGGCCTAAAAGTTGACTGGTCAATGTTAAGGGTATACAGGGTGTTTCTGATAAGTCTGCATGCGTAAAATTGATTTTTTCCAAAGAACATTCCCACTAAAACCTAAGTCCTTAACTTTTTAACGGATACTAAAATTCCATGACCTGTAGCGACACTGCATTATCGTTACAACACTATAATAATAATTTTACTTAATCCCATTCTCATCACTGCTTATATAACAACTAGCGCGATAGAGAGGCAGATCTCCAACAGTTACACGAAACTGACCTAAATATAAACACACACAAACATAAAATAAACATAATACCGAATAAACAAACGAACAAAATAAGACCCTTATAATACCAGGCGGCATACTCAAATTCAACATTTCACAAAAGATAATAATATCAGAAGAGGTTAGAGGTCAAAGTTCGAGAATGGAATTTCAAGAACCTGGAATCTAATATATGATATAATATCACATTTCCCAATAGAATTTTTCCCATCTGACCTGAACTTAGGTAACATAAAGGTAATAAAAAAAACACCCCAACAACAATAGACCAGACGTGAAAAGCCGACTTTAAAGATGGACCCTAGACACCCACCGACACTATAAGAAATTTGAGAACATTTTCAACGCAAAGGCTATACACATACAATTGTATTGCAGAATGGATAGGGGAAAAGTGGTGGTGTTGGTGGTAATCGTTGGTGGTATTGGTGGAATTCGCGGTCCTGGAAAAGGAGAGTAGGAGGAAGGGGAGTGGGAGGAAGAGAGGGCAAGGAGGGAGGAAGGAAGGAGACAGAAATACGGTCGGAAAAGCAATATTGAGAAGCCATTAGTAGGAGGGGTAAGCGATCGACCCCTGGACAGACATCAATTAAGGAACAAGTAAAGGACACCGGGGGAACCAACGAACGAGCTCCAACCACATTGCGTCCCTCAAAAATCCCGGGGACTAAATCCCAAATCAGAAAGAGGGGTCGGCCATTTGTCAAAACGAGCTCCAACAACTGCATCCCTCAAAAATTACGGGGACTGAAACTCAAATCATAAAGAGGGGTCGGCCATTTGTTAAAACGAGCTCCTACCACAATGTATCTCAAAAATCCCGGGGACTAAATCCCAAATCAGAAAGATGGGTCGGACATTTGTCAAACCGAGCTCCTACCGCACATTGCATCTCAAAAATTATGGGGAACTAAATCCCAAATCAGATAGGGGTCGGCCATTTGTCAAACTGAGCTCCTACCGCACATTGCATCTCAAAAATCCAGGGAGCTAAAACCCAAATCATAAAGAGGGGTCGGACATTTGTCAAAATGAGCTCCAACCACATTGCATCGCAAAAATCCAGGGGACTTAAACCCAAATCAGAAAGAGGGGTCGGCCATTTTTAAAAATTATTATATAGAGAATAAAGTTTAAAATTTAAATAGATTAATTAAATTTGAGACTTAAATGAGTAATCTGACTAGACGGGGTATAGTCACAAGTCTGTCGCCCACCATGGTATGGAGAAAGGGTTAATTTGTAAATCGTAGAGTTGTTCTAGGCTACGTTATACATTATTAAAAGATCAGTAGTTTGTTAAAGAATCTTAGCTTAGTTCTTCAAGGGATGGGGATTATTCTACCAAGAATGGAAGTCGACCGGAAAAAGTCAAAAGCGGAAGTCTGGTGATGGGATTCCCTTCCGATAATCTTCCAACATCAAATTTCATTTTATACTCTTTCTTTCTTGGTTTAGAAACTTGTTCCGGATTTTTATTTTAATAATTCCAGAGTTCTCAGAAAGAGTCAGAAATCAGAATTCAGAATAAGTTGAAAACTATAAAACTAAAAGCTCACGAGCAAGCAGCCTACGTAGAAGTATTTGATTAATTAATACTAAGGACGAATCAGGAACCAATTGAATTTTAAACTTTTTTTAAAAAAAGAAGGCCCTTTAGATTAACAGTACACTACGAAGTCGGCCCGGGAAAATTCTCAGAACCCATTATTTTAATTAAAAATCACCGTGTCTCTCTGAGAGAGAAAGGAGAGAGAGAGAGAGAGAGGAGAGGGGGGATAGGTCAAAGTTCAGTCCCATTAAAAGGATATAGCTGTTAAAAATTTAAGAGAATTTTAAATAGTCAATCTATGCAGGCAGGGTTGCAACACTTATACTTTAATAATAAAAAATGCAATATATCTCGCCTGCAATTAAAATATTCTAAAACTAAAAATAAAATAAAACACTTATCATTTCCTCGTTTACAAAAATATACAGGGTGTTTCTGATAAGCCTGCATGCATAAATTAAGGGGCAGTGTTCTTAATTTGGGAAATCGATTTTGAGTCGAAAATGTATGTAACTTCTATATCACCATTTTGTTTACCACAAGGGACACTGTTTTCGAGTTAACATTTGATGGAGAGTTTTAGGGATGACCCCTTATTAAATTAGAAGAAATCATTGAATAAATCAGTTTCTTAATTAAATTTAAGGGATCATGCGTAAAATACTCCGGATGCAATCTTAACTCGAAAACCGTGTCCCTTGTGGTAAACAAAATGGAGATAGAAGTTAAGACATTTTGGACTCAAAATCCATTCCCAAAAGAACACATCCCGCTCAATTTATGCCAACAGACTTATCAAAAACACCCTGTAGGCCTATATTCTGTAATCCTTTCGCATTTAAAACACGTATAAATTACGTAATCCATAAAAGATACAAATAAACTTTAGGGAGCCCTAGCTTTAGAACTGGGGTTAGGTCCGGCTCTGCCTAGCTAAACCCCGGCAAAATAAAGTTTATTTTTTCGAGGTACTGGTGTAGAAAGTGTTATTGATTCAAAATCATTTCCAAATTCTTAGAAGCCGCCTTCAGGGGGATTAAAAAGATCCCCCCGACCGCCCTCGAATCGACAAGAAAAAAAAAAGAGTAAAGAAATGTTTTCAAAAGGAGGGAGAGAGAAGGAAGCGACTGTTGACACACGCCGAAGCGCTTACGTTTTAGATAATGCCTTAATTAAATTTAAAAGTTCCGTCGGCAATAATCATCATTTTGATTTGAAATCGTTCCCTCTTTTCATCTCAAAGGGATGATAAATTAATTAGTTAATTAATGAGGGGTTCGCTATTAATTTAGTAACGCGGAAATTTATAAATTAAGGAATAAAGATGAAAGATAATAAAAATAATTTTCGGAATTACTGAATTGTTATTAAATTATTTAAAAAATATTATAATATAATTATAATTCGAAGATTGTTTAACTATAATTTTAATCACTCTCCATCTCTGGAGACTGATTAATTAAATTAATCAGGGTTTATGAAATTTAAAAATTAAGGAATAAAGATAAAATAAAAATATTAAATATCTTCAGTAAAATAATTACTTAAGTTAAAATTGTTGTAATTATTGTAAATAATTAAATTTTAAAGTTGGGTAGTTAGTAACCATAATTTTCCATCATTCTTATCTATCGGGGTTGTTGATTAATGACTGATTAATTAATCAGGGTTTTTATCAATTAATTCGCAATTAAATTTAAAAATTAAAAAAAAAATAAAACTGATAAAAGAAAAATAACAACTAGGCCTACATCGCAATAATTATTTATAAATATTTAAATTAAAACATTTGGATGTTAATATATAGAAGATGACACAGTTATGACGCCATAATATTACATATAATTATGCCTATACTATTAACTTTCCCATTTTCGATTGGAGTCACTTTTCACACTTAAATTTCCGAACATTTAAAAACTACCAAAAGGTTGTTTAGTCGAAATTAAACGAACTACTACCTCATTTTAATTAGCATTGCAAATTAACAAAATAATTAACAAATTTAAAAAAAATTAAGGAATAAGTCAAAGCAGGTACGGTAAAAATACTAAATATCTCCATCAAAGTCACTAAAGCTTCTTAGGTTACTACTGTAAAATACCTTACAATAAATATACCTCAAAAAAAGGTGTATCTCTAACGCTCAAACTACTTTAGAATAGATAAAATAGATATAAAAAGATGCGTAACATTTTTTTATGAAAAGTGAAGCCAAGAGAAAGCAAAAGCTAAAAAAATGGACGTCGAAGCGGGTGTCAACGGCCCCTAGACACGATTTTTAGCCTTCCTAAAACTTGTGGTGGCTTCTTTTCTGTTCCTCGCAGCGCCCCCTCTCGTCGCGCCAAAAAAAAAGGGAGAGTGGTGCTCGTAACTGGTTTCTCCATCAAATAAATAAAGAAATAAAATTCAACCGAACTAGAAGATGCACCACAGAGCAACAACCATCTATCCATAAGCTAACTAAAACTGGACCTGAGGAGACCAATGCAAAGCTTGGTGTAAAAATTAAATTGTTTCGACCCTAAGGGCTGTTAATTTCCCTAGCCTAAACTGGGCCCTTAGATAAGAGACAGTCATTAGGCATTTATATCTAAATATCATGGTAAGAAATTTGGCCAAAAAAAAAGGGGTGGTGGTAGTAACCATGACAACCGTCCGTAATTAAGTGGTTGTTCTGAACTTTATGAACTTTAGAGACTCAGTGGACAAAATATTGCTTTTAATTTTAATTTTTAGGAGGCACTTTGATCTAATTTGACTATTTTAAATTGATGTCTAGAGAAGTTTAGTTTAATTTTAAAGTTTCTTGAGTTCTATTTTTGTTAGGCCTACTTCGAAAGTTTTAAATTTAGGCTTAGTGAAGTAGCTCAGATGGACTTTTTACCCAGAATTCCTTTCAGTCACATTAGGCCTAATTTGAAATTTCAAATTTAGGCTTAGCGAAGTCTACTACTCTTTTTCTCGCGCTCAGATGGACTCTTTACCCAGAATTCCATCAGAAACATTAGGCCTAATTTTAAATTTCAAATTTAGGCTTAGCGAAGTCTACTACTCTTTTTCTCGCACTCAGATGGACTTTTTACCCAGAATTCCTTTGAGAAAAATTATCATTAGGCCTAATTTTAAATTTAGGGCTAAAGAAGTTAAGGATACGCTCTTTAGACCAATTCTTGAGCAAGGCCTATTTTGAAATTATTAAATTTAGGCTTAGTTACGTTTCCTAGAGAACTGAACTCTAATCTGGCGCATAGTTTCGCGCGCAAAGTTGACTCGATTTAATGCAATTATTCGCGCCTAAAACCGAGCATATCTGGCGCGAAAAAATCTCTATTTTGATGTCATGAATGGTTATGGTATATCAAAACTAGAAACACTATATTTTGACCCCAAAACTAAACTGGGTGGAGGTAATTTGTGTACGTGTAATAAAACAAATCTGAGATAGAATTTACACACATCGAATCAAAGCGCACAAACCGACAGGTACCTGCCTAGGTCTGTATACACCACCTTCAAAAAGGGGTCAAAACATACAGGGGGTAAGGCATTGCATTTATCATATCCTTTTTTTACTCAAAAAATAAGCGTGAATAATAAAAATACTGAAGCCTATGCTAGCTTTTTAGCATTTAACACGATCTTTTGGAATCAAAAAATTCCCCGTCGTAAATAGAAGAAAAACACCTGTCTAGAGTTTTGAAGGTATAAAAAGCGATATTTCATCAAAAAAAAATATATATTTTATATTATTATTTAAAAACCTTGTAATTTCGGTTTTTAAACGCTTTGTGGGGCAAAAAAATTGTCTATTCTAAAAGAGAACCTGTTATCTATCCCCTTAGAACGCGAACGCGGTTCGGTACTATTTTTAAAACTACAAATTTAAAGGGATAGTCTCACGATTAATATTTTTATATTTGGTACTATTTTTAAAACTACAAATTAAAAGGGATAGTCTCACGAGTAATAATTTTATAGTTCTTAGTTAGGTATAGATAGCGTGCAGACAAGTCATTTGTGAATGCAATTCAAGCGTTATGATACTAGCCCTTTATAGAGATTGGGTTAAAACGTTTCATTTCAAAAGAGGGACTATTTCAACAGGGTTAAAAATCAAAATTTATGGCCTTAATACTTAAGTAAAAACAGGGGGAGATAAGAGAAGTGACACATCTTCACTTTATGTCAGTCAGTCTGGGACCATCAAAAAAATAATTCATAAATTTTCTGCCTTTAAAAATAAAAACACCAACCCTTTCCATTCCAACTTGTTTATTTTATTTATTTATTTTTTTAAGGTTATTTTTCTCTCCTCCCCCAAGCTAGCAGGTTGTAAAGATTTAATGCTTGAATTGATTTAAAAAAGGTGTCTGATAACCTAAAACCCTTTGAACACCACCCCTTAGCTTTTATCAAGTGACAAAAAAAATTACGGGGGTTTTAATGTCAACTTCAAGCCTTTAAAAGGATTTAATATCGGTTTATAAACATAAATGTGAGTGACGTATTCACTTGAGAAATTTGAATATTTCGCGTTTGATTTTTCTACTTTTAAGACCGGTTTTTAGCATTTATAATATAAATATCATAGCTCACCATTTTTGCTGACATCGATTTCCACTAAGTTCATCAAATTTGCGATATCTGGTGGTAATCTACCGATTTCATTGTCGCTAACACTCAACCTTCTCAACTTCGTTAATCGGAAAAGGCCCTGAAATTATTAAAATTAAATTATGTCAGGGGATTTATTTTGACAATTGGACAGTCATAAAACTAACAACTACACCTGAAATAAAAGAAACCGGGGCTTAAAAATTTTATTTACCTAAACTAACCCTGAAAGTTGTTGTTTACGACTACTGTAACTTTCCCAGGTAAACTGAAGCCATCATCTATGTTTTTATCAAATTTAATGATTATGTAAAGTCAGTTTGGCGTATAATATTTTTATTCGCGTACACGAGGAACCGGCCTTGTCTTTTTTATATTCACTACCTTATTTGAATACGTAATCCTAATTTTTCATTTCCATAAAAAATATCTAGGCCTCCCGCCCTCAAAATTTTCCGAAGCCAAGGCTTAACTAAACTTTCGCTTGTTTAACGGTTTTTACCTATTTTTAAACGCGGTTTTTTCGTGTTAGGCCCAATTTAGGGTTAAACTTAGGTAGACAACGATTTATTTGACGGTTTTTAACCGGTAATTACGCCAATTACTTACTCTGGGAAGATCTCTGATATGGTTGGCGTCCAAAAGTAATTCCTCTAAAGTACGGGCGTAGCGTAAAACATCGTCGGGCACATTAGGCAAACTGCAATGCCTTTTGTCGATATATTCAACTTGGCGGTTGCAACCGCGAAATAAAGGGATGCAGCGAAACATGCCTTCGTTAAGTAGTCTTTAAAAAGCGCAACATACTCTGATTAAATCCTTTTAATTAATATTAAAATAAAAACCGCGTTAAAAGATGATAAAAATCCACAGCGCGTTGAACCGCGTAACCTCGCACTTAACCGTTCGCGAACGCTCTGAAATTTTTTAGCGTGACGTCATCCGAGAATGCCTTCTCTCATCCCCCAAACGGCACACCCCCAAAACGCAACTTTTAAAAGCGGGCAACTATCGCCACCTACTTGTAAAAACCGCAACTAATAAAACCGCGGGAAATTTGAATTTACTATAATAATTTTTTAAATCGAATAAAAGTTATTAAAAATTTATTTAAGCATTAATTAAACGCTTATTTACAGCAGATTAAACTTCCTGCGGGAAAAAACAAAGTTTTAACAAATTATTAACATTATTATAATTATAAAATTATTGTTAATATGCAAAAGTTGATGATCTAAATTTATTGCCATTTTTATTTTGTTCATCTATTTCCGGTGGAGGATCTTCAGGTATTTCCTCCTGTTAAAGAAAAACATTAAAAAAGTAAAAACATTAGCCTTTAATACAAATAATAGCTAAGCCTTTGATAAAAATATGAAAATGCCGATGCGTGTTAGGTCTGTTAGATAAAAATTAAATATTTACCAAAACTTCGTGAGCTTCCCAAAAATCGACTGGTAAATCGACCAGGGTGTCCTTAGTTTCCTGAATTTCGGGGGCGTGCCTGGTCAGGGCGTTTTCCCCTTTGGCGTGAAATACATTATTCGGATCTATTCAAGAAGATTACGGGGTTTAAACCCCCGGTATTACAACATCAAAAAAACAGAGAGAGACGAGACTAGCTACTTACCGGCTTCCAACCTGAGTTTTTTATCGATCTCGGCTTGCGTCTCGCCGCCCACTCCCATTCCAACGACGGACGCTCTACGGAAAGTGTTCGTGGCAGCCGTGTAATAAAAAGATGGTCTTCTGTTCCCGGAACCGACGGCCACCACGGCTTTGGAAGTCGAGCTGTAAGTGGGCAAAGGTGAATCGTAAAAACCCATGTACGAATGACGAATCGTTTCCAGTTCATCCGTTTCCGGTGACAATGTCTCTAAGGCGGTTGATTTCAGGAACTCCGGGAGGATGGGGGGATGATGGTGCTGTGGAGTAGGTGCTTGTTGATGCGTTATTTTTTCAATGACGGCGTCCTGATTGGAAGAACTAGGCCCGGAATGAAATCCTTCATCTTCCATCTGTTCGTTGTTCAATTGCATTGTGGAACGGGTTAAGGATTGTATTGCTGGTTGAATTGGAACCTCATTCACTTCTTCTTCTTCAATTGGTTTCTGAGATACCTCCTCAACTTGTTCATCTTCATCTTCCTCAAATTTATCATCGGAATAATCTACAACTCCATCTTCATCTTTAGGCTTAACTATTTCCTCTTCTTCTCTTTCCTCTTCAGCATCTTCCACATCCTCTTCCTCGTCATCTTCTTCGTATTCATCAAAGTCATCGTATTCTTCTTCCGGCGGTAATTGGGTGGTTATTTCCGGTAGTGACCGCGCTATGTCCTTGCGAACTATGGGGGGTGGAGGTTGCCATTTTGGGACAGTTTTCACAACCGGGTTTCGGTTGGTCTCAACAGGAGCGTAAGGTCGACGCCGGAAGGTTTCAAAGTTTCCAACTGCAACGTACGTTTGATTGCGCGATAGTTCCTCGACATCATTCAGGACGTGACCGTTTAATGCGCATAATCTGAACCCACTTTCAAGATCATAAAAAGAATGGTTTTGTATAATTGCAGTATGGAACGTATCTTATAAACTTATGATGGTAAAGCATCATTACTTACTTTCGAATGTAAGTTACTTCTGGTAGAACTTTCTGGCTGATATTCTGCAAGACCTTATCCCAAAATGTCGTCTGTTGCTTGGTTAGAACGAATTTGATTGGTGTATTCTTAAAATCCCCGTTTCTATAAACACTGAAATTGCGAAATAATGCATGGTAATTACAATCTAAGTACATTGGACAACGCCCGAGCCATGTCCTTAGGACACTAAACAGACCAGAAAGATAGATAAGACCCTTGACCATACGAACTATGACCTAACTGACCACTTTAGCGTAACGGCCATGAAATATTACCTAACCTTTATCGATCCAAAAATAGGCCTAAACCTTAAAAACAAAAAGAAAACTTTTTCACGATGAAACGGTTAATGAAGATAAAGCTTGTAAGATAAGTAATTTATTATTGTCTCATTTAACTTTAAACGCATTCATTAAGCGCACGCGAACACAGAGAAACAGAAAACACGCTTGGCTGAAATGTCACATTTTTCACGTTAAAATTGTACTGGAGTTAAAGGCGCGAATCCATTATGGTTTTAATGAATTTCCCCGCCTTTAACATTAGTTCATTTAGAGAGTGAAAAACAGTCAATTGTTTTTCATTAGCGAAAAGCATTGTGGGTAACGTATCGTGTTTAACCATTTTATTATTATCCAAGGGTAGTAATATTTTAATACCTCTCATAATCATAAGTAACATGCAAACAATAAGTCGTTAAAAAGGTGTTTCAGTTTCACAGAAAATATGAATTCCGCCAAACAGCTTGTTATATACCAATCAAAACTAGGTTTAGAATAGATCTAGTAGATCAAGCAACCCCTGGAGCAGCTCCAACAGGTATAAACCCCATACAATGCAAGTGCATCACACTTATTTTTATGGTGTTACTTAAGCTATGATCCAAATTGAGTCGGGTTAACAAAATAATGCTTTCTAATTTATTATTTAGAATAAGGCGCAGAAGAAATAAAACCTAACTAGTCCTAGAATGAAGGCGTCACCTTGGAGAATAATAGAAATAGAATGTCGTACAACTTGTCTTTATATTTGAAATTGAATCGATTTTAAGATCGATTCGACTATAAGGGAATTATTTTGAAGTTATTTATCTATTGGATATCATTTTTCTGGGCGTTCAGGTTGAAATTGTTTTTAAATAACTTATAAATAACAAAAGTGAATTTTTCTCGTAAATGACCAGAGCTATTTCTGTCAAAATGTACTGAAATATACTTCAAACTGTAATGAATAAGTTGATGTTAAGTATTTGTTAATCGGAGAAGGCATTCTTGAGATATTAAACATTTTATGCATTTACTTCGGGGGTCAACTTGTTAAAACATTATCTCTTAAACAACCAGAGTTATTTCTACCAAAATTTAACGAACTACGCTCCAAACTGTGATACACACGCTGGTGTTAAGTATTTGTTAATCGGTGTAGCAGTTCATGAGTTACAAAAACTTACAAAACATTTTATACATGGGTCAATTTTACAGAAAATTATCTCTTAAATGACATGGGCTATTTCAACCAAAATTTAACGAAATATACCTCAAACTATGACCAATACGCTGATGTTAAGCATTTGTTAATAAAATTTGCCGTTTACGAGGAATTAGATTCAAGATATGGATTATTGGTATGTATGAAAATAAAAGTTATGTCTTACTAAATCGTCAATGGTTCATTGTTATCGGAAGACTTGTTTGTATAATTCTTGCTTCTGTGGGCGAAAGTAGCTTTCGGGGCAATTGTTGTATAATGTGGCTATGAATAGAAAATATAATTGTGTCCATTCAAGGCGCTAAGAGAGTATAAAAGTGAATATTCGATATTACGAGTCGATATTCTCACCAGTATTTGATTTGTGGGTTTGCGAGAAACACGCTGTTGATAGTGGTATTGTCCCGCTTCCTGAAACCTGTAATGAATAAATAAATAATAAAGAACCAATGCGTTTACAAAGCTGTAAACAACCGAGGGGACCGTCACTAGACTCGGGGTAATTGGTGTTGCACGCTGTACACGTGACTGTACTAAAATTATGAGTAATCGTATATACACAAAGGTGATATCATAAGATATGTTCCATAAGTTTGTCACTGGTAACTTAGAAACTGGAGCTTGTAATTTTGAAGTGAGTGAGGTAGGTCATAGATTCAGGGTAAAGCGAAGACGCCTGGTGAGGCGCTGCCTGTCAAAGGCTTAGTAATGCAAACTAAATAGGACCTAGATGGAAGTCCTGCAAAATTAACCACCACCAAGTGTAGGACTCCAATTCTCGCTTCCGTCGTTCACCCTCGAACTGGTTATCTCGAGCTGTAAGTCTCTCAGTAGCATTACGAACGTATAGGTAGTGTCATACTTATGAAAGGAACATATCACTTATAAACTTATGCCGTAATATTATATGGAAGGGAACGTTAAAACACTTAAATTATATCTAATCAGTAACGGGTTTGAAGCAAATTTCTCATTTAATAATATTCCCTGACCTTTACAGATGTCTCTGGACAATTTTCAACTTATAAATATATTAATTTGACCTTTCTGAACTCTCTTACTTCCTGATCCTGAATGATTCAATACGAATTTTATGTTTTAGTCGATAAATTGTAAAGAACCAAAAATAACCAATCCATATATAAAGAACATAAATAACATTTTCCTTGTTGCGTTGACAGCTCACGTAAATAAAAAATAAATAATGTTCCTGGCTGGTCTCATGTCCTGACTCTTGGACCTGTCTTGTCCCGGAAAAATTATACATAAGGAAAAAAAGAAACAGGCCCAAATACTAGGGACTAGACCAAAAATAACTCGTATACGGTTTGTCCTGAATTTAATAACCTAATTTCCTTAACCCTAACCTAAAAACCACGTGCGATCATTCATCATTACTTTGGCCTATTTTTAAAAAGGGTTCGATAAATTTGGCCTACTATATAAATTGTTTCGTGCGTGAAGTTGTTATTTACGCTGCTGCGTTCAAAACGAAAGTCAATTCCACTTATATTTATGTTTCCACCTCGCGTCAATCTAACTTGAAAGCGTTCGATAAACCTTATAGTTAAGATTTCCTATTCTTTTATAGATAATGTGCAAATGCAAGTGTTACCAGGCAGTATTTTACGAGTTCAATTCAATCACTATCTACCTACAACAGTTCGATACAGTTTCAAACCTAAATGATGCAGGAGATGCTCTAATAACAAATTACTGGCAACCCTGAAGCGCATGTGCAGTTTAAGTTAAGAGAAACGTTTAGGTTGTGGAAATTTCTCTCCACACTATATTTATTAAGGTATTCATCTTATGTTGACGCGAAGAAGGCAATGTAGTTACCATTAAGAGCTTTCCACTTCAGAAATCGTGCTAACTGAAACAATCATGCACGCACGTTAGGCCTATAGTCTCGCTGCCAAAACCTAACGAAACCTTAATGAAGCCCTGACCTCCCTTCGTTGCTAAAAGTCTTACGTATTATTAAGAGTTGTTTGCGTCGATAAGAAGGGGTTTTATCGCGCGATATTTTTATACCAAACCATGGAATGTAAGTCTAAAGAGGACCAGCAAAGAAGAAAATATATTTTGCGACCAAATTAGCAGCAAGGGGAATGCATATTTACTTCTTCCTACATGTGCCTACCTTTAAACAATGATCACCTTGAAAACTATTTATTAATTTCGAAATTATGACCTTGATATACCATCAGAAACCAATACAGATCACCTAATTTACGTCCTCTTACGCGCCTAACTTTAAACTGTGAGTTATGGTTTATTGAAATTAAATTTAGGATTACCGTTCAATTGTTATACTAGATAAATTAATACTAATCTTAATTAATTTCCTTGCCGATATTGCATATACCGTTCCGTTATTATTTATTTTTGTCTATTGACAAATCAATCACTCTTACAATTTTCCCATGCCCTTTAAGACAGTGTTTATAAGACCCATGTATGTACCAACAACCTTGGAAGTTTCTATCTAAGTAGCACAAGTGATTTTCTTATCGATGAATATCGATTTTTTAAAAAGTTTTCTTGAACTTTAAAAGAAAAAAAGTTAAAATTGATACTAAGGTACTGTACTTGTAACAAAACAGGTGCGAAAATTCACGCGTGTTTAAGATTATTTTTCTTATAATTTAGGAGTACTAAATGGTTTAACTTAATTAATTAGTTACGGAATAGTTATTAATTAACTTACCATTTTTCGCAGCGTTTTAGTCCTTCGATACCCGCAACGGCGTACCGTTTGTAGTTTTTCAAGTCCTCTAACTTAAGTATTTTCTTGCCATTTTCAATGTCGTACAAGGCTCTAACGGCGCCAAATTTCGGTTGCAATTTCTCGCTTAAATTGTTCAAAAGCGCCGAGAAAGTCTTGGTAGTTTTGTGACTTACAACGTAATTTAAACCGGAAAAATATTCATCGCCGTTTATGAATATCGTCACCGATTTCGTCTCGCTTCCGACAGCGGGTCTACTTTGATTCCTTCTTGGTGGCACCGACGACCGCATGTTTATTTTTTGCGCAAAGCATTTCTAAAAGACAGAGAACCGAATTCTCTGCCAAAATTCTTCTCTTAATTTACCTGCTCCCAAAAAAACGACCCCGTCGCGAAACGAGATCATTCTTTCTGAACAGAGAGAGACTGCGGCCAGCTGCTTAGCTTTTGGAGAAAAAACGCCTTTCCCTCGCGTTGCTAGGCAACGGAGCGAGGTGGAATGGAAATGGAACCGGGCCGGATATTATTAGAGGCCGTCGTCTGCTATTTACTAGGCCTGTGACGAGGCTTAGCTCGTTTTGACGTTTTGTTAGGGCAATCACTAAATTACCGCCAACTTGGAATCTGCCGAAAATTGCCGAAAGTAAAATAGTACTTTTACCACTATGCGTCGTCTGCTAGAAAACACCCTTTGGCTAGATTGACTTGGCTTTCGACTTAGGCGGTAAAATAGAGTAGTAATTCGGCAAATCAAAAGACTAGGCGGTAAAATCCAAAAAACCATGATTAAAGCTAAATAAAGACTTCATTTGAATATAATAACGCAAGACCATTTAAATACGTTTAAATATTCCAAATCAAAGTAATTAAAACGTTTTCTCTCAACAAAAAAGCCGGCGATACAGTAGTATGTTTATTTTCGGCATTTTTCGAAACAAATCAAAATTAAAGCTAATTAACGACTCAAACAAGTTTAAATTAATCTTATAATGCTCTTTCAAAATTTTCGGACATTTAAACATCACTTAAGTGGAAAAACTAAACTTGAAATCCACTAAACTCCTCCATTGTCTAACGCAATGCCATTTAAACACGTTTAAATAATACTAATCAACGTAAATTCGAACGTTTACTCTCATAAAATAACAGCGCGAAAACTTAGCGGTAAAATTGTCTCTTCACTTTTGGCATTTTCCAAAAGAAAGAAATAAAAAACACTAATTAAAACTTCTATTGGTTCTATCCAACCATTTAACGCCAAAAAATTAAATTTCGGCAATTTCCAGAAAAACCCCATATATAACTAACTAACTAATTAAGTAAATAGTTTTCGAATACCAAATCGTTTTGCTAGTTGTACCGAACCACGTAGCACATAAATTGACAACAATGACCATTAAAATAATTTTACAATTAACTTTAATCATTCTCGGCGTATTAATATTCCAATTTAAACATCAATTCAGTAGAAAATTCGCTTAATACCGATTAAGTTTCATCATCGTCTAATGCAAATGCCTTTACACACCTTTAATCATTAATTACCAAAGTTAATTATACTTAAATGAATTCGTTACGATTTACCTCATTCAAATAACCCGCTAAAAAAACATGGCTGTCCAATCCAGGCGGTAAAATAGTGTATGGCCACTTCGGCATTTTACAAAAATCACGTCAGTTGCCTACTCTAGAGCCTAGATGGCAACCCCATCCCCATCGCCGTGAAACAAATCAATAGAAAAATGGCTGTCCAATCCAGGCGGTAAATTAGTGTATGGCCACTTCGGCATTTTACAAAAATCACGTCAGTTGCCTACTCTAGAGCCTAGATGGCAACCCCATCCCCATCGCCGTGAAACAAATCAATAGAAAAATGGCTGTCCAATCCAGGCGGTAAATTAGTGTATGGCCACTTCGGCATTTTACAAAAATCACGTCAGTTGCCTACTCTAGAGCCTAGATGGCAACCCCATCCCCATCGCCGTGAAACAAATCAATAGAAAAATGGCTGTCCAATCCAGGCGGTAAATTAGTGTATGGCCACTTCGGCATTTTACAAAAATCACGTCAGTTGCCTACTCTAGAGCCTAGATGGCAACCCCATTGCCGTAAAACAATACAAAACAATGAAAAAATTGCTGTCCACAACAGGCGGTAAAATATGATATCAACACTTTCGGCAATTTCCAGAAAAACCCTATTTAAAGCTAACTAACTAATTAAGTAAATTGTTTTCAAATACCAAATCGTTTTGCTAGTTGTACCGAACGATGTAGCGCATAAATTCACAACAATCACATTTAAAATAATTTTATAAGTAACTTTCTTCTATCTCGGCATTTTAATTTCCTAATTTAATCATTAATTAAAATGAGAAACCCCTTAAAACCGATTATACTCTATCATTGTCTAATGCAAAGAGCTTTAAATGCGTTTATTCATCACTAATTAAATTTAATTTTACTTTAAAGTCTTCATTACGATTTCTCGCATTCAAATAACCCACGGCCAAAAATGGCTGTCCAAAACCGACGGTAATTTAGTGTTCTATACTTTTTTGGTACTTTAAAAAGGGACCTAAGTTACTGTAGAGTCTATACATGGCAAACACTTTGCTGTAAAACAACTCACGAGAAAAATATTGCTGTAGGAAACAGGCGGTAAGATAGTGTTTTAATGTTTTCGGCGTATTACAAACAAAAATAATCAGGGGCGTGCCAACCTTTTTACTGGAGCGGGGGCAAAATCCTACACTGGTAGAGAGAGTTGTGTAAAAAATTTTGCACTTGTGTAAACAACTTTGAGCCACCTTAACCTCTTTCCAAACTCATACAAGAGCAAAAATTATTTTGCAGTACTTCAATGTTGTTCAGCACTCATCAATGATCTAAGGCTATACAGTATCTCGCATGCACTGTAAAGTTACGAAGAGGTCCGCATGAACGTGAGATTTAATGCCTGGCCAATTCAATACTCGTGGGATACAGTGGCCACGATTCTATAAGGTGCCATTTCTAGAGTAGCATACATTTCTCTCTTTTCGTAAATCGTAGAAAATAGTAAAAATGCAAAGAAAATATGTCTTTAGTCAGAAGTCCATTAAATTAGCCTAGGAAGTAACCAAAAGCGGGGTTTGGGACTCCCCTCTCTTGTGTAGCAATACTGAAGAAGGGCGACACAATTTGCCCTATCGAGAGAGAAAAAACTATTGGCTGAAAATGAACAATGTATGTCTAAAAGGACGAGAAAACGCCCGCTTTCACCATGGAACTAACTAACGCTAGGGACGGTCCGCACCAATAGAACTTACATTAGTCTCTCTGAAAAACATTCGTTGATAAACCCTCCCGCTTTTAACTCCCCCCTCCTGAAATTTGGTGATTCAAAACGGAAATGAGCTAGATTCTTAACGCCATCTATAATTTAGTTTTAGTACTAACATGCGGGATCTGCTGTAGAAGTCGTATGCTATGTTAGGCGTGGCGTTACCATGGCGTAACATTTGTGTAAATTGTGCTATTATGGAACTAATTAACGCATAGATATTCATTTTATCCCTAACCTTGAAACATAATTTATTTGCGGAACTAAGTATTTAACACTTAAAAGATTGTACCGTTGTTTTTAAAGTAATTATAAATATGGATTTGTGTGTATAGTGATTGTAGAAGTGACAATCGCCAAGCTCAAAAACAGTACATGAAATATGCAGAGTTTATCGCTTTTCCTAAACCTATGCGTAATAATGAAATAGCAAACTGCTTTTAAGGCTTTTTGCTACCCGCTGCTTTTAAAAAATTGAATCACTTTTCCGGTTCGCACCAAATACTCGCTAGGGTGCGTTGTCACCGAACATTTCTCAGATATTCACGCTTGCGGACCGTCCCTAGCGTTAGTTAGTTCCATGGTAATACCATAATCCTCTCTTTCGCTTTTAATATATCGAGCAAACGTAAAAAATAATTCACAATGCTTAACCTTAATAGAGCAATTAAATGCTATACATAAACATACTAAAACAATTAAATGCTATGCTTAAACTTTCTATTATTTCCTCTTAAAATACACGAAAGGAAAATATCACCTCAGCACAATTCTCTCCCATTCACTCTCCCTTCAATGAACGATGTGGCTAAAAATGGCTGTCCAAACAAGGCAGTAAGATAGTTTCGGCAGGGATATATTTAATTTTAGAAGTAGGAATGTAGAACGGTTAGTATTTACTTCAATGCGACTCATAGCCCAGTATAGAGCCCCTCCCTCCAGCACGTAACGAAAAGTTTAAATCATCTTATTGACTCACTTAAACTACGTTTTGATGACGTTGCTGACGTGGACGGCGAAAAATACGTAATTCCTTTTTACCTCTGTCACTATGACTCGCCTAGCTTCTATCATACCCCTCCGTCCCGTGGAAGGGGCTTTGACGCGCGCCCACATTACTCTGTTCTCCATTCCTACTTCTAAAATTAAATCTATCCCTGGTTTCGGCATTTTCATAAGACACCCTAATTAAACCTAAAAACTATTTAAGTAAGTTTTTTTGGAACACCAAATATTTTTAATAGTTCTACTCTATCTTACCACCTGTTTCCTACAGCAATATTTTTCTCGTGAGTTGTTTTACAGCAAAGTGTTTGCCATGTATAGACTCTACAGTAACTTAGGTCCCTTTTTAAAGTACCAAAAAAGTATAGAACACTAAATTACCGTCGGTTTTGGACAGCCATTTTTGGCCGTGGGTTATTTGAATGCGAGAAATCGTAATGAAGACTTTAAAGTAAAATTAAATTTAATTAGTGATGAATAAACGCATTTAAAGCTCTTTGCATTAGACAATGATAGAGTATAATCGGTTTTAAGGGGTTTCTCATTTTAATTAATGATTAAATTAGGAAATTAAAATGCCGAGATAGAAGAAAGTTACTTATAAAATTATTTAAAATGTGATTGTTGTCAATTTATGCGCTACATCGTTCGGTACAACTAGCAAAACGATTTGGTATTAGAAAACAATTTACTTAATTAGTTAGTTAGCTTTAAATAGGGTTTTTCTGGAAATTGCCGAAAGTGTTGATATCATATCTTACCGCCTGGTTTTGGACAGCAATTTTTCTATTGATTTGTTTCACGGCGATGGGGATGGGGTTGCCATCTAGGCTCTAGAGTAGGCAACTGACGTGATTTTTGTAAAATGCCGAAGTGGCCATACACTAATTTACCGCCTGGATTGGACAGCCATTTTTCTATTGATTTGTTTCACGGCGATGGGGATGGGGTTGCCATCTAGGCTCTAGAGTAGGCAACTGACGTGATTTTTGTAAAATGCCGAAGTGGCCATACACTATTTTACCGCCTGGATTGGACAGCCATGTTTTTTTAGCGGGTTATTTGAATGAGGTAAATCGTAACGAATTCATTTAAGTATAATTAACTTTGGTAATTAATGATTAAAGGTGTGTAAAGGCATTTGCATTAGACGATGATGAAACTTAATCGGTATTAAGCGAATTTTCTACTGAATTGATGTTTAAATTGGAATATTAATACGCCGAGAATGATTAAAGTTAATTGTAAAATTATTTTAATGGTCATTGTTGTCAATTTATGTGCTACGTGGTTCGGTACAACTAGCAAAACGATTTGGTATTTGAAAACAATTTACTTAATTAGTTAGTTAGCTTTAAATAGGGTTTTTCTGGAAATTGCCGAAAGTGTTGATATCATATTTTACCGCCTGTTGTGGACAGCAATTTTTTCATTGTTTTGTATTGTTTTACGGCAATGGGGTTGCCATCTAGGCTCTAGAGTAGGCAACTGACGTGATTTTTGTAAAATGCCGAAGTGGCCATACACTAATTTACCGCCTGGATTGGACAGCCATTTTTCTATTGATTTGTTTCACGGCGATGGGGATGGGGTTGCCATCTAGGCTCTAGAGTAGGCAACTGACGTGATTTTTGTAAAATGCCGAAGTGGCCATACACTAATTTACCGCCTGGATTGGACAGCCATTTTTCTATTGATTTGTTTCACGGCGATGGGGATGGGGTTGCCATCTAGGCTCTAGAGTAGGCAACTGACGTGATTTTTGTAAAATGCCGAAGTGGCCATACACTAATTTACCGCCTGGATTGGACAGCCATTTTTCTATTGATTTGTTTCACGGCGATGGGGATGGGGTTGCCATCTAGGCTCTAGAGTAGGCAACTGACGTGATTTTTGTAAAATGCCGAAGTGGCCATACACTATTTTACCGCCTGGATTGGACAGCCATGTTTTTTTAGCGGGTTATTTGAATGAGGTAAATCGTAACGAATTCATTTAAGTATAATTAACTTTGGTAATTAATGATTAAAGGTGTGTAAAGGCATTTGCATTAGACGATGATGAAACTTAATCGGTATTAAGCGAATTTTCTACTGAATTGATGTTTAAATTGGAATATTAATACGCCGAGAATGATTAAAGTTAATTGTAAAATTATTTTAATGGTCATTGTTGTCAATTTATGTGCTACGTGGTTCGGTACAACTAGCAAAACGATTTGGTATTCGAAAACTATTTACTTAATTAGTTAGTTAGTTATATATGGGGTTTTTCTGGAAATTGCCGAAATTTAATTTTTTGGCGTTAAATGGTTGGATAGAACCAATAGAAGTTTTAATTAGTGTTTTTTATTTCTTTCTTTTGGAAAATGCCAAAAGTGAAGAGACAATTTTACCGCTAAGTTTTCGCGCTGTTATTTTATGAGAGTAAACGTTCGAATTTACGTTGATTAGTATTATTTAAACGTGTTTAAATGGCATTGCGTTAGACAATGGAGGAGTTTAGTGGATTTCAAGTTTAGTTTTTCCACTTAAGTGATGTTTAAATGTCCGAAAATTTTGAAAGAGCATTATAAGATTAATTTAAACTTGTTTGAGTCGTTAATTAGCTTTAATTTTGATTTGTTTCGAAAAATGCCGAAAATAAACATACTACTGTATCGCCGGCTTTTTTGTTGAGAGAAAACGTTTTAATTACTTTGATTTGGAATATTTAAACGTATTTAAATGGTCTTGCGTTATTATATTCAAATGAAGTCTTTATTTAGCTTTAATCATGGTTTTTTGGATTTTACCGCCTAGTCTTTTGATTTGCCGAATTACTACTCTATTTTACCGCCTAAGTCGAAAGCCAAGTCAATCTAGCCAAAGGGTGTTTTCTAGCAGACGACGCATAGTGGTAAAAGTACTATTTTACTTTCGGCAATTTTCGGCAGATTCCAAGTTGGCGGTAATTTAGGGATTGCCTTTGTTAGTTTAATTTGACACGTGTCAGTATTTAAATACTGGTTTAATTAATTTAAAATTACCGTAATGAAACTAAAATCCATCCAAATACTCGCATTCACCTCCTTTTTAACCTTACCCGATTTAATATTATGTACTTTATCAAAAAGTAGTAAATCTGAGAAGAAAATTAAACAAGTAAGTTAAGTTTGTTTGTTAATTATTTGCCTGTTAATGTTGATTAATTAAATAAATAATAGGGTTTAAATTAACGCCGAAAATTGTATTTTAGACCGTGTTTTCAGAACCAGGTCAATTTACAGTTTTCGAACGAAATTTAGTAACTGAGAACCCAAAATCTAAAGACATTGTTAGCGAGCATAAAGCATACTGTTTAAAAACGGGTCGTAAAAACTTTCAAGGGGACGTTTTAGCTTACGTAACGCCTGTGAGTTTTTTAATGTTTTTAAAGAAATTTATAAGATACAAACCTGGGATTAACCCTAATTGCATTAATTGCAGTGGAATAATCATGGATATGACATTGCAAAAATATTTGCATCCAAGTTTACGTGGGTTTCCCCTGTTTGGTTGCAATTAAAACCATCGGAACTCTCATTAGACGGTACAAATATTCATGGGAAACATGATATTGATCAAGGATGGATTAAGGAAGTTAAATCCAAGAATAAAAAGGTCAAATTAGGTAATTATTTAATCATTCTAATTAATTAAATATGAAACCTTGGGAAAATAAATAATTGGCAATTTTGTTTCAGTTCCCAGAATTATCTTTGAACAATGGTCCGTCAATTCCTTAAATAATTTGTTCTCGAGCAATAAAGAACAAGAACAAATACTACAACAATTAATAAAATTAGCAAGAGTAATTAAGCTTTGTTTTTGAAAACTTAATTATTAATTATTCATTTTAATTCAAGTTTTAGACCAAAAATAGACTAAATATCCCTTTAATTTTAGGCAAATAGTTTTGATGGTTACGTTCTTGAAGTTTGGAGCCAATTAGGACGTAATTTCCGAATGTAATTAAACTTAATTAACCTTATTTAAACATTAATTACTAGCTTAACTCAATAATCAATATTTTTCCAGTGAATTAAGGCAACTAATCAACAAATTCGCTGATTATTTAAAAAACAATAACTTGGACTTGATTCTCGTTATTCCTCCGCCTTTAACGCAATCGTAATTAACCCTTAATTAGTTTAATTAGCCTATGATTAAAAATCTTGTCTCAAAACAGAAACTCTGCTGGAAACTTTGTAAAAGAAGATTTTGACGATCTTTCAAATTCCGTTACCGCATTTAGTTTAATGACTTATGATTATTCTAGCCCTGAAAGGTAACTAAATAATCAACGTTAATTAATATAAATTAATTAATTTTGACGACCTTACCTTTAGGCCCGGACCAAACAGCCCTATATTATGGGTGAAACTTTGCATCGAAGCGTTGACGAAAGATCCCAAATTAAGCAAAAAGATTCTAACGGGATTAAATTTTTACGGAAATGATTACACGACAATCGGAGGTGGTCCTATATTAGGATCTAAGTGAGTTAAATTAAATATAAGTCTATCTATTTAAGTAATTAATTAAAGGCCGACTTCCAGCAGCGAAAAGAGTTCTAGCGAACTGAAAACCGAGCATCGAGATGGCTAACAATGAAGCGACCGTGCCGATTTTCGAAGCCCCGCTAACTGAAAGCCGTGCAATGTGGTTCTAACGAACTGAAGATACGCAATAGAGAATTTCCTTCAGGGGAAAGCAAAACTTCGAGAGGAAATAAATTTAAATGGATTTCTATTGTTCATCTTCAGTTCGCTAGAACCACACATTGCGCGGCTTTCAGTTAGCGAGAACCCTTCTAACTTTTGAGAAAGCAGCGGGGCTTCGAAAATCGGCACGGTCGCTTCATTGTTAGCCATCTCGATGCTCGGTTTTCAGTTCGCTAGAAACCTTTTCGCTGCTGGAAGTCGGCCTTTAAGTATTAACTTAATTAATTGAATAATTTAGGTATATTGAAATTATGGATAAATTCAAACCCAAACTTCACTGGGATGAAATTTCCGCTGAACATTTTTTCGAGTACCGAGCTGGATTTGGAAAACAATTAGTGTTTTTCCCGACGTTAAAATCAATTGATTCGCGATTAAACGCAACGAAAGAATTAGGAACTGGAATTTCAATTTGGGAAGTCGGACAAGGACTTGATTACTTTTACGATCTCTTTTAAATAAAATGATAATTAATTAATTATAATATTATAAATAAATAAAAATGCAATACCAATCATTCCATGTCATGAATTAAAATAAATAACTATACTAATACTTTCATACACTTAAAATTGCTGTACAAGCTTAATTGCAAATCAATAAAACAAATATTGTTTCAATTATTTCAATGTTTTCTGATTGAGTTTCATTTGATTTAATTATTAAACACACTCAAAATGTTTCTAAATTCATCACAGATTCCGAGACGGAGAATTTCGTCATAATTTTAGTTCCCTTTTGTCATGGATTTGAGTTTCATGACTTGTATGTATAGAGTGCTGTCAGAAGCGCCGGTGTGACGTCACCCATGCTGTTTTCCCATAAAGAAAAAACGGTAACTGTCATGGCCGCCCATTGTTAAAGGCAGACTCGTGACGTTTAACCTTGGATCTGACGTCACAACTGACAGCACTCTATAGAGAGCTTTCGATAGTGCGCGGCAAGTGTTGCCAGTCATTAATAAAAATAATATGGGATATCATTAATCCGGTTTTAAAGGGTAAAATTTAACCCTTCTAAGGTTGTATCCTTCCATAGGTAGTTTTCACTAGAGAGTTTAAGCATCCCCTATACGCGTACGTGTAGCCAACTTTGACAATGCATTGGTCTAATGCACTGTGGAAGGTAGCTACACGTACGCGTTTAGGGGATGCTTAAACTCTCTAGTGAAAACTACCTATGGAAGGATACAACCTTAGAAGGGTTAAATTTTACCCTTTAAAACCGGATTAATGATATCCCAATTGCAAAGTTACTCAAGGCATACACTGATTCGAACTGAACTTCTTAATATTCTATCCACAATCATTCTCTAATCTTAACTCAACAACAGCCCGGTAACACTGAACGAACGTCAAAAACCGCCTTGAATTCATTTCAGTTCTCCCAAGAATATATTGACTATACCGACTTAATTGAATAGGTTCTCTCTTAACTCAACAACAACCTGGCAACACTGAACGAACGTCAAAACCCCCTTGAATTTATTTCAGTTCTCCCAAGAATATATTGACTATACCGATTTAATTGAATAAGTTCAAATCGGTATTTTCTTTTCCAAGAAGCGTTTTCACTTATCGTCATCATTACTTGAATGTCTGTCCGTCCCATAATTAGGTGGTGACATTAATAAGTCTTCATGTACTGTGTACTTGCGCGCTATTATAAATTTAAATATTGCTTGGGGCAATCAACAGTCTCTTCTTGGTCATCATCCTCCGTTGTTATAATTGGCGTTAACCTTGGTCTCTTATTTAAATTAAGAACTTCGGTTTGTTCGGGTACATCCAATGATTCTTGGTATTCTTGACTGCTACTTGTAGTTGTCGAACTTGTCGTAGTTGTGGTTGTCGTTTCGTGACGCGTTTTTAAACTTTGTCTCTTTGTCCGTTGTCGTTCATTTTTCCACCAATTTTTTAACGTTCCTATAGTTATTTTTGGCCTACGAAAAATAGGCCAAATTAGACCTAAATTAAGAGGTAATTAAATAGAACTACGTCACCTGTCTTGTTGACGAATATGGCCGGAGTTAATCTCTTCAACGTACATTTCCAACGTTTTTATCAATGGATTACTGCTTTCTTTGAACCATTCTTTTAATTTTGGTAGTTCGTGAACCGCGTGAAATGTTAAGCGACCATCTTGAGGTTTGTCCGAAGTATTTGATACGCACGGACCTTAATTAACGTAATTTAAAAAATCAATTCAAATTTAAATTATTTCAATTTAATTATTTTAATTATTTCATTAAAATGAAACGTACCTGGGTTTTCAGCGCGGTATTTGGCGTACCACGTTCCAAATTCAGAACACTTTTCCTTGCCTAATTTTCCAGCGTGTCTATTGTTGACTATGTTTGATATTAACGGCTGAAAATTAATTACCTTATAATTGTAATTATAATGATTAATTAGGGTTATAATAGTTAATTCGCTATTATAAATTTTAATATTAGAAGTTAAAATAAAATTTCGCTTTAACCAATTTTAAAATTAAGTCATTCTACTTTTAATGTCGATTAGTACTAATTTTTAAATTAGTTTCCTTTCTTACTAAGAAATAATTAACTTTATAATAAATACTAGCTGTAGGGTTTTTAAACTTTTCTTTGAAGTCTAAAAATGAAATAAATTGTGTCTTCTCGACGCCACGTTTTTATAGAAGTTCAGTTTTTCCAAGAAATAAAACTAATTTAGTTTTCATTTGTAACTACGTTTTTTCTGTTAAGGGCCTTCGATACTGGTTTATATGGGTTCTCTTAGACTATGGGGTGGTTGGATTATCGAGACAGTAGATTAGTATTCCAAAGAAATAGACTTAATTAAAGATAAAAACCAAATTTTACTATACCTGAGACATTGGACACAATTTGGCCAATTTACTTTGTGACATTTCACGAAGTAATTCTAAAACGGCGCATCTTACTCCCGCATCGTCCCATTCGATGGTTTCGTCTTGATTTCTGTAAATTTTTTGGGGCATTTTTCTGTTCATAATATCATAAGTAATTGAGATATTATCACTAGAAGTAACGCCAATTAAAAATCGAGACACTTTCCTAGACGTACGTACTATTGAAAAAATTATGTAAAATTTCCAATCACGATTTTGTGATTTTTTTCCTTCTAAAAATAAATAAAATAAATCCATTGACGTCACGCGATTTTAAATTATTCGTTACTTCTAATTTACATAAGGAATTAAATTATTAATAGATATGTTAAATACAATAATGAAAAAACAACCCGCAGTTAAAACTTGACGAAGCCCATTTATTCCTTTCTAAAATAAAGGAATAATCCAATATTTTTTTTTTACGTTTAAAGTTTGTTGTTTTTTGTTGTTGTAGTTCTTCAAATTATTTTTGTTTGTTTGTTTCAACACATTTTTGTTATTATTTAGTATTTTTTTTTCCAAATCATTTTTATTTATTTATTTATTTATTATTTACCTTCCGAGTTTAGACTCCTACTAGAGTGTTTATTACCTTAACGAATGCTTGTTTGTTTATTTGTTTACAATTTTTTTGAACCATTTTTATTTCGTATTAAAAATGGTTAATTGTTTATTAATTATTAATTTTTAAATCAGATTGTAATAAAAATAACATCAAACCATCTAACAAAATAAATTTTTGGTCATTGTTTAAAAAAACATTATTTCTTTTTTTTTGGTTAATTTTTAAGATTTTTTTATACAGAACAGAAAATTTATTTTATTTATTTTCAAATATTTAATATGGAGGGAATTATAACAAACAAGATTATTATGATTTTTTATTTATTTATTGTTTATTTTTTTTTCTATTGCTTTATTTAATGTTTATTTATGATTAATTTATTAATAATTTTGGATTACTTTTTATTTGTTTATTACGCAAGTTGGGCTTTGCGATTTTTCTTTTTACGTACGTTTTTTCTTTACCACCTTAATAATTTTTGGTTTATTTACTGGCTCGAGTTTGTTTATTTGTTTATCAATTTTTTATTTTAATTTAAAACACTATTTATTTATTTTTTTTTTTTTGGTAAAAAAATTTGTAACTCTTTATTTAAAAAATTGTAGTAAAACTTAACACGCCGCTGGGAAAAGAAAAATATACAATATTTACTCAAAAAAAAAAAAAAAAATTATTCTCCTATTTTTAACCCTCCCATAAAAACAAACAAACAAATATTTACAATTCAACATTGTCTTTTTTATTGTTTTTTTAGGAAATAAAATATCTTGGTTTTTGTAATTATAAATTTTAAAATTAAATAATAAACGTAAAAAAAGTTTGTAAGGGACGTTTTGGTACTGCGTACTTTTTCAGAGCCTTTTGTTATTTATTTATTTATTTATTTGTTTGTTATATATATTTATAATATTTTTGGACAAATTTGTGGACTAAACCCCCTTGAACATCATTATCATCTTTTGGTGGTACAAAATAGATTACTTGTAACGATTACCCAATATCTGGTAATTTAAGAAAATAAAAATAATCAAAAAAAAATGTTTCTAAAAAATAAAAATTTGTTCGCGACATAAAAAACAAACGACAATATTTATTGTTTTTTTTTTTACCTTGTTTCTAAAATAGTTTCGAGGTAAAATTGTATTTTCGTTCATTATCTACTAATATAGCTAATCTTCACTCTTGGTTCAAAGGTCAAAGGTCACCTTGTTGTTATTTTTATTTGTTCAACAGCAAAATTATTTAAAGACTCGATATACTTTGTTATTTAGTGTTTGTTTTTAGGACAGGATATGGCCCTCCCTAAAAAACGGTAATTCATTTATCTCTCAAGTTCGACTAGAACCTAATCCTTTCAAAGTAGTTATAATTAATACAAATGGAGGGTCGATTAAATTTGGAAAAAAAATATAAAATTAAACACTAACAATATTTACAAAACTGTACAAATACTCTGTTTGTTTATTTATTGTTTTGTTGGTCTGGGATTGTTCCAAATTTTAATTAAAAGGTGGTCCTTCCGTTGAATTTATTATAATGAAGGACCCGTCTCACCTTTGGCGCTTTCTTATGTATAAGTATAATTAAATTTAAGTATTTAACTAATGACGCCCCAATTTTAAAAATTAATTAAGTATAATTTTGTAACTTTCTGTAGTTAAAAATATTGATTGTTATACTAGTAATTGGGTAGCCCGCTAAAAATGGAAATTATTGGTACCTGTACTTACTTATTAATAGAATTTTTATGGGGTTTGTTTGTTTGTTTGTTTGTTCCGAGGTATTAATTATTAAGCGCCAATTGTTTTAAAATTAATTAGCCGGTATCATGGCAGATGATATCACAGTGCCGCGGCCGAGATCCCGCGAATGGAAGAAGAGTTGGCGCCGGAAGTTTCCCTGATGGCGGCGGACAGCGAATGAAGGGCGGCGGCGTTTTCCGTATCGCGGATGGCATTTTGCATGAATCTTTCGACGCCATTTTGAGGGTAATTAGCGATATTTAACCTCTTACACTTGGCCCGTCTATTTTTGAACCAAAATTGAATGTTCTTGGGTTCCAACTTGGGGAACTTGCTTCGATAGGGCATGTTGTTGAGGTCCTGGGTGTAACGCACGATTTGGCTATGACTCGGATGCGTGTTGACGGAAAACCAGGACTCGAGACGCGGCACTTCCGTCACGGGGTCGATGAATGTTCGGTTTCTTTTTCTCCTCTCCTCCAGACAGTTGACTTGAACCGGGGCGCAAACCCCGAGTCCGTTTTCACCGCCGTTGCCCCGCGATGACGCGTTTGACGTAGGTGTGGTCGGAGTGAAAAGGGGCGGAGATACTTCACCGCCATTGCCGTTCGGCGTGGCCATTTCGGAACCCGGTTGAGATTCTGGGGAATCGCGTCGTGGTGGTGGACTGATTCTTCCGGCGTCGTTGCTGCTATTCCCGTCTTCCCTTTGATCCATCAAGTTGTCCTCGTCGCCGGACACTCCGCTCGAATCCTCCATGGATTGTTCGCTGCTGGAATACTGTTGAGGTTCTTGTTTCACGACGATTTTATTGCTACCGTCCAAACTGATTTTGTTGATATTGTCCAAGCTGATGTTATTGACGGGGGTGGGAGGATTGGTTCTCCTCTCGTTGTTGGAAGTCTCCTCGTTCTCGATTCCTCCTCGGATGACCACCTCTTCCTCCTCGACCTTCTGTTTCTTAATGGACAAGTCGAGGGTATGGTCGTAATCGTCTTCTTCGAGATTCTCGTCCCCGGAATCCATGGCGTCGTACCCCGTTGAAGATTCCGGGTTGTGAACGCCGACGTGATCGTCGCCGTATGGACTGCCCATGACCAGACGATGGTGTCCCAGCAAAGGGTTACCCGTATCGAAACGTTCAATGTGGGAATGGCTTTCCCCGGCTAGCTCGAAATAGGGACTACGCAACCCGTTGGAGTTCCCGTCCAGAACACCACCGCGTTGTTCTTGCCTCTTATGAGCGGCGCGCGCGTTTTTGAACCAATAAACGACGTTGTTGATATCCAAAGGCTTTCGGCCTCGCCTGGACTCCAATGAATTCAGTTCTTTAACGTATTGCTGGATTTGTACCCGAGACGGATGTTGATTCTGATTGAACCATTGCTGCAATTTGGGGAGCTCGAGTTCCGGGTCGAAGGAAGTCCTTATACGCGTCCTGTGCTGGGACAAGGGCGGGGCGCTGACTAAACGCGGCGGACTCGTCGTCGAATACGTCACTTCCGGAGCTTGATGGTTCGAGGCAATTGATTTAGGTTGCTGTTTCTGCAAATGATGCTGGAGTTGTTGAACGGCGGCTTGTTGCTGTTGTTGCTGCTGGTGTTGTTGCTCGATCATACTGCGCTGGCAAATATGCAACACATTTTGAAAGTACCATTGGTCGAATCTCTTACGGGTATCCTCGTTTATTTCTAATTCGGAACGTCCTTTTGTTAAAGCAGCCAGCAATCTCTGAAAAGGAAATACTTTTTATCAAATACAATATTCCTAAAATAAAAATATATGACCTAAAATTATTATTATTTCAAATGAAAACCTTTAAAATTAAATTAAATTTGAAGATATTTTCCCCGCATATTAATACTTAATAAAAGTTGTCGTAAAGTTCAAATATTTCAAGTATTTATAACAAATAAAATAAAACTTAAGGATGATTATCTATTAATAAAACCCTTGCCTCAGAATTCGGAGGGAAATAATTAAAAATTAAGCAAAGCCCTCATTAAAAAGATAACAAAGCGAGCAAATATCAAGCTCAATTAATCTAAAAGAATATTTAAAACCTTTTCAAATTTAAATAGTAAATCGCCAAAAACGCGGAGAAAAATTGCAGCCATCGGCTTTCAGTTGAGAGAAATTATTTACTGCCCAAGAAATTGCAAAGATCCAAGTATAATTTTCAAAACAAATTCTTCAATATTTAAAAATTCTCTCTCTCTAGAAAACTACTAGTCATTTCAGTAATTTCGGAGATTACTTCAGGGCGGCTTGAGGGGTCGGATATTTTCCTTTAAAAATCCCCAAAAAGAAACTGCATTAAAGGGGGGGGGGGTGAATTGTTCAAAACGTTTGTTTTAGAATCGGTCTTAAAAAATTTGTTTTTGTATTTTCCCCCAAAAGTCCACCGGTCTCTCATTGGCTAAAATTCCAAGATACGTTTTGCGTGTTACCTTCTTTGATTGGCTGAAACTTTAGCCAATAAGATTACTGAACGGATTTGGTGCGATAATATGAACAAATACAGGCAGTAAAAATTATCGTATCAAATCTTTAACCCCTAGCTTTGAAAATCATTACTCAAATATTTTGTGGCGAGTTAGTTCCAAGCTTACAGTCACGTGACCCTGCTCAATCACTTAGTACTCCAGAAAATAGTAACGCTAATACTTCAAAATATAGTTCATGACAAGCCCCCACATAACGGAATAACGTTTTCGAACCACATTATAAAACAAACGTAATCAACACTTCACACTCCTTTAAATAAACCTGAGGATCGAAACTTAAAAACCTTGGCAGCATATCCGATCTCTCGGTCGGTCCGTTCGTTTCGCATTCGACATAAAACCAAACCGCTTTAGAAGTCAAAAGTCGAAGAGAAGAGAGTTAGTAAAGTCTTCTTAGAATTAAGAAACTGCGGGAGTCGAACGCGATGTATGGGGAAAGGAGGGGGGTTATATTTGTTTACCGTTAAATTTAAAATTTTCTCTTTCTGCCTCAAAAGGTATATAAGGTTGAAGAATTAGCCTTTGAAAATATATTTTGCGCGTTAATAAGTTAGATATTTACGATGTGGGGAGGCGAGGGGGGCGGCATGGAGGGGTAGCGGCGGGGGTTAACCAGGGGCTTTGGGAATGAGAGGAAAAGTTCTTTAGTGGGGTCGAATCTTTATATAAGGGATCTGGAATAGCTAATTCATAGTATGGGAAATAAACCCAAACCAAGGAATTAACCAACTTGGTTGGGAAGAAGGGATGGGTGATGCATGGGAGGGCATTGCATCTTCGTTTGTAAATTATTCTTAAAACATTACATACCATAGCATCCTGACGGCACTATCTTCTTATTTCCTAACCCCCATCTCTCCTAAAGAGAGAGAACTCTTAGGTTTTATTTTAACTTTCCCCTCTCTCTCTATACGTATTTACAAACTGTTTATTCAAACCTTACGCGAGTATTTAACTGAGAAAAATAATTGGGGACTTTTGTCAATAAAAATAGGCATCGAAATTTTAAAACAAAATGCCTTCTTTAATATACACTACAACCAAGAAGCGATATCTAGTTATAAATTCGCCATACAGAGAGCTTTCAGTTGGAGAGCTGAGTCTCATGACATAATTTACGCTGCCATATTGGTGGGTTTAAAGCAGGAATGAAGCTGAGACCACCCAATATGGCTACCAGAACAGTGGTAAGACTTGGGAGGGTGTGAAGTACTACTATCCCATCTGAAAGCTCTCTATTTCTAGCTTTATCTCAAGTCCAAACGTAGGTCCGGAGTTAATCCCCGCCGCCTCTAAATTACAACCAGCATGCATCTCATTGGTCCTTGAAAACTCACGTCAGCGCGACGCGAATGATAACGAAAATTACAGTCATATTTTCCGACTGAGGAGAGCTAGCGAAATAGCCCGGCCTCCTTTTACGTCCCCCCTTGTATTTTGAAAGGGGGACTGGGACTATGGCGCGCGAATACTTAGGCATCTTATACCTTCTCCCTAATAAACTAGATATCGCTTCTTGCTCTTGAGTTTCTACCTCACTTTCAAGATCCACTTTTGAAATATTCATTTTACAATGTAATGGATTCGTGTATTTACGAATTAAGGAGAATTTTATCCCTAGGCGCTATATCCAAGCTAATAAGCGAGTTCTTAAGATTTTTCCCTTTTCGGCTCCCAGGTACTATACACTATATACTTTCTCTCTTTCTCTTTCTCTCTCTCTCGTTTTCGAAAGTAAGTTGGGACTTCGAAAGAAGCAGCAGATTTGAATAACATTCCCGAATGCTTAATCATTACAGACAAGAAGAGAGTTTCTCCTCTTTCGCTCCACGCGTTAATTCAACGAGAACCAAAGCTAACTCTTTAATTCGAGAAAAGAGAGAAAAATTCCCGGTTTTATTCGATTGAAATTTCCACCTGAGACGGTTGGTTACTATCTAACTCCTTCATTTTAAAGGTGCTGCCAGAGAAAATTGGATTGGAATGGAAGGTACGTTCATTGCAAGGATGTCAAGGGATTTTTGGTTAGTCCGCTTAACTCTAATTGGTTGGTATTTAGTATTGGTTGTATCTGATTGGTTGGTATTTAGTATTGGTTGTATCTGATTGGTTGGTATTTAGTATTGGTTGCCTATGATTGGTTGTCATTTAGTATTGGTTGTATCTGATTGGTTGTCATTTATTATTGGTTGCCTATGATTGGTTGTCATTTAGTATCGGTTGCCTATGATTGGTTGTCATTTAGTATCGGTTGCCTATGATTGGTTGGCATTTATAATCGGTTGCCTATGATTGGTTGGCATTTAGAATCGGTTGTCTCTGATTGCTTGGTATTTAGTATTTGATCTGTTGCTACGGCATAACCGGAAATGTAACTTGAATTAACGCTGGTTGTAATAACAACTATGAAACCAATCTACCATTCCAGAACTATTTTCTCTGGTTGTATATGGTTATAGTGCAATTAGGAGGAAAGAAAGTCATCTTGTTAAGCAAAAGTCACGCCCCCTTATACCCCCCACACAGTGGGACTCGAGTTTTGTATATCTATTGCTACAGAAAATGGAGAAAACGAAGTAATTCCGTAAATAAGACCAGATCTTTACAGGGTGGATTAGTTATTCGACAAAGATAGTATTAACCTACTATCATTTAGTGAATTTCCCACTATTCCTGAGGACCTGAACAGATAATATAAAGTTCAGTTTACTAACACAAACCGTATGCAGTGGAGATTTGTAGTAGAATAACAACATTTCTCCCTATTGATCTTCGTAAAAATTGCCCAAAAGCTATAGTGGGAAAACCACTAGTATAGTTTGAATAACACTATTTCCTCATTAATCTCTTTGATTAGCTAACCAATCCTGTATAAATAGAAAAGCCGTGACTCTGAACATTTTTGGACGCTACAGAAAGAGGAAGATTTTGAAGCGGTACCGCCCGAGAACGGACAGTACATTGCGTAAAAGCCAGCCGTAAGGCGCGGTATAAACTTTTGCCGCCTTTTAGGTACCAGTTTTAAGTCGCCAAAAGGACTCTCTGATCATCATCTTGTGACCGGTTCAAATGACTCCTACCACGCAACTCCTCTTCCTTTTATAAAATTTCAAACCGTAACCCTCTTTAAAAGATATATCCATAAAAGGAAATGGGATGGGATGGGTGTGTGTACCCAGGAGTATCTTTTAAAAGATACTCTCAGAAGTCGTCGTACGTACGTACCCTCCTTGAGAAAGATCACGAGGAGGAACGAGATGGAAGCTTGGATGCTAAGAGGCTGATCGAGACCAAGCGAATTACTTTATATTTCTTAACTTGGGCGCGTGATACATACACCAAAGGAGCTTTTAAAACTTCAAAACCCCACCATTAGATTATGAAACGTTAATAATAACCTATTGACCAAGTCCAAAGTCACCAAACGAACCAGGATATACGCCGCCGTGTCACTTCCTCCCAGGAGTTCATCCCCTTTAAATTCCTTTTAAACAAGCGAGTTATACTATACCGGACAGAGTTTCTCGGTGTTTTAACCGCGACTATAGTCTCTGACAATCTTGGGTTTATCCTGGAAAAACGTAGCTTCTTCAATGAAAATTTAGCGACAAACCAAGCGGCTCAACTACTATAGCTCTGAAACGAGTACGCCAATGTAACCAAGTATACGATCTCATCTGGAGATTTCCATAAACTGGAGGCAATCCGCTAATTATCTCTGATGTAAAAGGGATCAGCTACGACAAGATGGGTTTCATTTTTGAGGTATGTTGCAAATTTTTCTTGGGATACGAAGTATATGATACTTTGGCCCATCGAACGAGTGGGTCCTCTAGGTTCCTTTCATCCTCGTATCCTTTCTCTCTCTTCATCTTTGGACTTGGTCCTATCTTTTCTGGATGGTCCTCCCCACCTCCGGGGTCTCTTTGCCTCTCTCTTTCTCTCCAAGCTTATTTTGCTACCTCTCCAAGTTTGGGATGAAGATGAGGATGAGGATGTAAAAGAGAAGAAGCTAAAGGCGAAATGACGACGTTGGAATACTTTCCAGCCTTTTCCCAAAACCCATCCTCCATCTCCTCTTCCCATCCCGCTCCCCATCCCCATCTTTCGGAAAAGATCAAACGTCGGAGAGCCGACGGGTTTTGCCCTTCTTCCTACGCGACCCATCCTTTTCTAAAGTCTGAGAGGAGGAGGAGGTATAGCGGGAAGAGATGGACAGGCAAAGGTTCGCGGATTTGTAACCCCAGAGTTTGATGAAAGGAAACTGAACCAGAATATAATCCCTTCTAATGAAGATTAAATTACGCAGACGAGGGCATAAAGCTCTCCATCCTCCCGATCTTTACATCCTTTGCTCCTGAGCTTCCCCCATCCTTTAACAAACTATTTCCTCTCACCCTTTCGAGTTTTATACTCCATCCTTTGGAAAATACAAGTTTTAGAGAGAATGGGAGGAGGTGGAGGAAAAAGGAGAGAGAGAGCGAGAAAAATCAGAAGGGGCATCGGCTCTCCACCAATGTACCACCACATTGGCTGGGTCCGCACCGTTTTATACCACCCACTACACTACTCTTCTGATCACGGATCGCTGTGTATAAAAGAAGAGAGAGCTAGGGTTTCGTTTCAGTTTTAGAAAAATCATCCCCTCTCCTTCTCCTCATCCTCCTCGGAACGAACGGACTTTCATCCAAAAAGAACTGTCTAATGTTTGCCAAATTAATTCATTTGCTTCCGAAGAGTGCGGCTAATAATGATATTAAAAGTGTAAGAGAGAGTCTAGTTCCCTCCCTCCCTTCTCTAGGCCTCGGCTTTGAAAGGAATCAAACGGGAAAGGGGCTTATAAAACCCCGGGATGGGGATAGAAAAAGGAATGGGCATGGGGGAAAAGGGGTCAAAATGAAATGGGCATCCCCTAAAAGATGCCGATACCGTGCAAGCTAGCTATCTGGTATGGTTGACTAAAACTTTCGCCTCGGCGTCGGTTCGATAGAATTAAAAGATGGGAGGGCTAGAAAAATCGGCTTTAAGACGTACGACCGAGGAAAACATCTCTCTATTTCATCTTTCTCTCTCTCTCTCTTTGGGAAGCTCAAGAGCGATACGGACAAGACGATCTTCTCTCCTGGGCGGGATGAAGTTTTAAAGAAGAGGGTTGTACCAACCGAATTGGTACGTACGCGGGTCCCTTCTAAGAAGATCCCGGTAAAGGAGGAAGTCTCATCGTGGCAAAGAGAGGTCCTACCTGCGTACCTGCGCAGTACAGAGCATGCATGGGGCTTTTTAAAAAAGAATAAGAAGTCCAAGAGCAATGATGGACCTGAAAGATGCGGAGGGATGAAGTTAAGATCGCGAGGAAAAAAGGGTTGAAATGCGTTCTTCTTGACCCTTTGAAAACGAAACGAAATGAAATGAAATGAAAATGATCTTTTTTAAAAACTAATATTGATTAGAAAGTCTCCTATTTTGATCCTAATGAGGTTTTGAAATAACATCTTTTAAGTTTTAATAAATATCAAATTTCATCAAATATTTTTCAATATAAGCTTACTTCTTTGTAAGAAGCTAACAGACGACAAGAAGAGAAGAACCTGTAGGCCTATAAATTCTTCATCTTTCCGTAGTAATTAATAATAAGGGATCAGATTAAAGATAATCTCTATTAAAGTTATTTAGGTATTTTCCCTAATTGATATATTTTGCGATTGAAACACTTCCACGGAAGTTAAGTAATAAGTTAAACATCCCGGAAACTACACTCTCATACATCCCCGGTTCTCTAAACGGGACGCCACGGCGAACGGTCCTCCTCGGATGAAGGAAGATGCTGGAGTGAGTGAGAGGGAGAAGGGATGAAGAGAAGCTCAAGAGCAGAGAGCATGCAGTCGGAGAAAAAAGATGCGGGTTGGATGATGATGATATTCTCACGCGGACTGCAGGGAGGATGGGTGGGAAAATTGAAAAGATGGTTATATAAAGAAAGGGTAGGGGGAAAGGCAGCTAGCACACATGAAAAGAAGACCCCAACCCCAAAGATGAAAGAGCGAAGCGGCGAAAAGATTTAAGACGCCGAGACTAATATCCGCTCACCTTTTAAGTCCTTTAAAACCCCCAAACATTACTTTGAACAACGTAAGAAACTAAAAGGGCCGAGCTATTTTGCAAGAGATGGGGGTTTGGGGGTTGGGGCATTAAGGGGAAGAGGAAGGGGGGTCGGATGGAAAAGAGTTAACGCAATTATTCGTACATTCTAGTCTTAAGATTTCTTCCCTCTTTTTCGTCGCTTGGTGGTATCTCTCATTAGTCAACTCTTTTTCGTCAAAATAGCCCAAAATCGTCCAACCCCAGATGGGGGACGGGCGGATGGAGGTTTATAAGGGGGTGGGAAGAGTTGAGGAAAAATTAATTTCCCACTCCGTGCCTTGTATCGTTGGTCTTATTAGAAGTGAATTAAAATTAAAGTTATTTAAATGAATAGACCGATAAAAATATTCGCCTACTAGTTGTTTTACCGCAATAAACGTGTGGTCCTTCATGACTGGTCAGAATATGTGGGCAACTTAGTAGAGCCGATATAGCAAAGGGGACCGGCGATTGGTTGCATTTCCGGCCACCATTTTACAAGATCGCAACGGATTAGAAAGATATTTAAGTAACTACTACTTAAGAGTAACATCCATGCAAAGTTTCAACTTCATATGGGGCGTCGATTTTAATGGAAATGTAGATACCTTCTGGCGGCCAACTTCGGATTAATCAACTTCTTCTAGAGTATCTATATAAATATAGTTTTCTTTTGACGGGGAAACTTTTCATTTGTCCGATTAGAGACAAAATAATTCCTAATAACTCGGGGTATTTTGCAAAAGGCGCGCGGACTCCTAAGACGTGGAAGGATGGAGGTCAAAGATGCTCTGGAAAAGGATGAGAGGAAGGAGAAGGTTTTCAAAAAGATCCAAAAGATGAAGAAGAAGAAGATGAAGAGATGGGATGTATGGGAAACTAGTCATCGAGAACTTAATACGATTTTCGCGAAAAATGTTTGATAAAATTCTCTTTTAGCTTGTAATTCTTTACTTCCTTCATTCATCTTTCTTTCCTCTTAATTTGGGAGGCCAAGCCCTCTTCAAAGCGAATTACTTTTAAACCCAAAGCATCATGAAGAGAAAATACCTTTTTAGCAATAATTCCTAGCTTCCCAAAAATGTCTCCATCAACAATATACCCGCCCACCCATCCTGGTTCCAGTCTTTTCTTAATACGATTAAAAAGATTGTACCAGGGCTTGGTAAGGAACCATGCACGTCGCATTTTTCTTAAAATTAAAACTAATTTTGCGTCATCAATGAAGCATGCCTAAAGATCACCACGCTGGCGGAAATTTTATTATATGCGTATTTTGCAAAATTTTAAATTATTTTCAAAGTTTTTATTATTAAAAAGGAGTTTTGTACTGAGATCATTTTAAAAGTTGAGGTTCCCTCTCTCTCAAGTGTCTAAAATAATTTTTAAAGGATTAAGATATGATGCTAAATTTTGAACAGCCAATCACTGAGCGACTTAGGTAATTAATTTAGTTTCTTCAATAAACGGTATTGCAATTTCTAATCTAGAGGATTTTTCTGAAAACGTGTTAGGAGAACCACCTAGACTGGTCACAGCCTCATTCAGTCTGGGAAATAAGGATATTTTTGAAACTAGTCCTTGGGACCAGTGACCCTAGCTCCTAGTGTCCTAAATAATTAACTGGTCTCAGGACTGGTCCCCACCTTTGTTCTCCTATAGATGTACAATTAATAAACTGGTCCCCATGACCAGTAACCCCCACTTCACTTTTTGAATTAAAACACTAGTCCAAGCAATTAATAAACTGGTTTTGGACCAGAGGAAGTGTGATATTTCCCAGACTGGCACAGGCGAAGATATCCACAAAATACACCATTCAAAATGTTCAATTACCCTTGTACATGAACAATAACAATCAAAACCCTGCTGCACTTCAATTGAACATTACACTTAACTAAAGTCACAATAAAAATTATGATTCATAGATCATTATAAAATATTGGTTGAAAAAGACAGTAGTTTCCAGAGCCACTATATACCATCTTTCCCTGGTAAGACAGTAGTAGATCTCCCGCCAAAGTTAATCCCGCTCCTAAATAGTAGTACGCGGGAAAAAAACAACCCCTCCCTAGACAGGGAATGGATTGACGTCACGGAATAAGTAAAGATGGAGAAGAAGGGGATCTTAAGAAGAAGTGAAGGAATAAGGCGGATCATCGTGAAATCCTCCATCTCAAAATTTAAGCAAAAACGAGCAGTTTTTGAATGAGAAAAAAGAAAATGGTGGTGGGGGTTTGGTGTATTACCCACCCATCAACCTTTGGTATATACTGTATAAAGGAGTGGCATTAAAAAAGGATATATTGGAAAAACGTAACGGTTATACGCTTGTTGCGTATTAGTCAGATGAGAGATTTAAGGGATTTATACCAAAGGGGGGAGAGGGGGATGAAAAAGATGAGGATGGAAAAGAATTTTTGAAAGAAAAAAATCTCTCTCCCTCTCCGCTCTTCATCCTCCCTAGCTCAAACATAACCCTGTTATACTCTCCGTAAGTATGGGACTGTCGTAGAAGCCAATGTATGGTTCTTAATAAATATTTCCTATAAAGGATGGGAAAACTGGGATAGTGATTTCTTTGTCAATTTGCAAAATAGTATAGGCCTAATAACGGAACGCTATGTGCAAAATATCAGCAAGGAAATTAAGATTAGTATTAACTTCTCTAGTATATCATTCTGAATTTAACTCACTCTGTTTAAAGCTATTAGGATCTACTGGTATTGTTTTCTGGTATATCAAGGTCATAATTAATTAATTAATTAATTAATTTGTTAATTGTAGGCGCCAGGAGGGGGAAGTAAATATATTCCGAGTCTAAAAGATCACTGCAATCATAATTTATGCTAATTTGGTCGCAAAAAATTAATTTCATAGACTTGTCCTCTCATTACGATATTCACATACTTAGGGGGAGTATTAAAGGGTTGGGGCTTCACCGAAATCCCCGTCCGTAACTTTTATTCTTTCTTCGTTACTTCTCTCTTTCTCTGTTCTTTTCACTCGCTCATATCTCTTTGGATAACTTTTTACCGGATGGCTGAATTAGAGAGCTAAAGAAAACTTGTCATTTTAAATAAATGATACTTGGCTGGATATAGAGTTTAAATCAATATGTAGAAGAAAAAAGGCATAAAAAACAACGCCTTAAGAAAAAGGAGAAGCGATTTAAAAGCGATTATCACGTATCTACCCACAATATAATACCTTCCAGGAATGCATACAGTCACTAGGAATAATTGTGGGCCCCATGTTAATTTCTATGATTTCAGGGTTTTGTTTACCGGGCTTGAGAAATTACTACACGTCACGCCTATGAATAATTCTGATGGCATCTTTAATCTAACCGTTGTTTCATTGGTTAATTGGTAGAAAATCCAGTTCCTATGCGCGTGCGCAAGGTGCAAAGCGTAATGAGATAGATTACTAATTCGCCAGGTAAAATTAGTCATACCTAACAATCTCTTCAAACAAAAACGTTGCCTAGATACGGTGGTGAAAATGGCTGGTGCGTACGCGATCATTCCAATTATCTATATGTATTCCTGGACTATAGATACGTCCTTTTTGTTTTTAATTTTAGTGGAGAAAAAGAAATAAGGAGAAGATAATAAGAAAAAGCGAGGAGAATGGGGATGGTGAGGTAGAAGGCTTCTGTCAATTTTTTAACCTTTTTTTTTCTATTTTTTTTTGTTCATCCTCAGACACTCTCTTTCAGCCTCTGAGAATCTTTTTCTTTATATACAAATTTTTGTTTTTTCAGTTCAGAAGTAAAAGAAAAATGCCTAACCTCTCTTACGGTTCAATCGGAATTTGCCATGAGTTAAAACTAAAGGATTGGGGGAATTCTATATAAAATTTCTTTTCAGATTATCTAGAGTCAGTTTAAGGATTTTTGGAGGTTGACTAATTTGCATTTAGGAAAAAAAAATAAATCCGGATTTTTCGTAAGTAAATAATTAGCTAACTAATTTATTTGCACGCTTACGAATGATTGTTAATTGCCATAAGCGCACTTTAAATATAACGCACGTCAACATAACGTCTGAAGAGACGTTTATGGGTCAGTTTCTTAAATTCTGTACTGTATTTCAGTTTCTAAAGAGGACCAGGCTACCAGCCAAATGAGGAAATTATTTTTGTAACCAAATTAGCATAAATTATGATTGCTGTATTTTTACTTCCTCCACCTTTAATTAATCAGCCTACTTTGAAATTAACTAACAAATTAATTAATTTCGAAATTACGACCTTGATATACCAGAAACAACACGAATTCCAAACGCCCCCTAGCTTTAAAAACAGCAATTACTGAATGACCGTTGATTTACTAGAGAAGTTAACACTAATCTTAATTTCCTTGAAAAAAGTATAATTTTTTTAAACTATAGTTTACTATTGTGGACACTACGGTGACCACTGGTCAAAAGGACTGCTTTTGACCAGTGACCACTGTAGTGTCCACAATAGTAAACTGCCCCTTAGAACCAGAAACCCCCCTTAGTTTTCCTATAAACTGAATTTCAAAGGACTGCTTTTGACCAGTGACCACTGTAGTGTCCACAATAGTAAACTGGCCCTTAGAACCAGAAACCCCCCTTAGTTTTCCTATAAACTGAATTTGACCAGTGGGTGAGGTGGACCTCATAGCTGGTGCATATGATATCATCCATGGTAAAAACGGTAAAACCCCACCAGCAATCCTTATCCGAGTACCTTCGACAGATATTGCAATTCCATCTGGTTCCAGTAATTTCACTTTTTTCTATATTTTAAGCTCAGGATTTCTAATAAACCGAACTTGACGACTAAGAATAACCGGAGGCAAAAAGAGGAGGCTACATTTTTTTATTTTTATTTTTTTGGATGCTACCTGCATGGTATTATAAGATATTTATTTTAAGGATTTTAAAAATCTTTTTTTTTTATTCTTATTTAGAAAAGGAATTAAGCAGGGGGTTTTTTACCATAAGGGGGCGTTGCCAATTTTAGGCAAGCAAAGCTCTCTCTACTCTGTACTCTGGGTTTTAAGTTTTTGCAAATCCAGGTTTAATAAAGTGGTTGTATATGTAAGGGAGGAATCGGAGTTTCGGATACGGATGGTGTGTGATGGGTTTTGTCTTTTCACGGCGAGGGGCTACTCACTCACTAACTTATTTATGGAGTCCAGGTATACTTTGATTATGAAAAGTTACGCGTTATCACAGTTTAAGGTGATTGCCCCTCGTTTTTTGGGTTTTAGTAAGACTTATTATTCCAATAACTCCTACCAAGGAAACGAATAGTATCTTAGAAGAAATGAAATCCCCCTTTCCCGCTTTTTCCTTGTGTTATTATAAGAGAAGGGGTTTAAAACCCCGTCTTATTAACGCGGGATCAAGACAAGATATATTTTCATTCGACAAGAGATAAAGGGTTGTTGAAACTATGGCCTCGATTACAGAGTATATATGCTTTATTTGGGACTTACGAAGTTACGAGTGTATTTCACATTACCTTGAAATATACAATAAGGAAAATAGTTTTGGTTGTCTTAATTTGAAACTAAGAAAGGTAACGTTAGCGACCATATTTGAAAATGGCGCCCATGGATAAGTTACTAAAAGTACCCCCCTCCCCCAATATTTGACTAATTACCATTAATCTGTTTACGAAATTACTTGAAGTAAACAATTTAAATCTATGTTTCAAAGAAGCTTGTAAAATTGCAATGTAGTAATTGAACTTCATCTTTAAATATATTAGCGTTAATTACACTAATTACCTATAATTACCCTGAATTACTTAAACCACCGAGTCAAGTACCTTCATTTGTTATTTCTTTCATAACTGCTATATGAAGTAATAAAAAATTAAATAAAATCAATTTTTTACCTGATCAATTGGACATCCCGAATTCATCAGAACACCTGGTTGTTGAGCCAGTAGCACCTGTAGTAGCTTTTCCTTCATATCGAGGGCCGCGTTCGGTTTGGGACGACTGGAAAAAGGGTAAAAACCCCGTCTGGATATTTTTCTTTTGATAGATTTATCAAATCCCATTTAAATGGTTATAACGCTCAAATTAATTAAAACCATTAAATGGTTTAAATCATTTCAATTAAATTAAATTAAATACTATAGTAGCTCTCATTTTATACCGATCATCACTTAAATTGAATTAAATTAATAATTAAATATAAATATAACGCTTAAATTAATTATAATTATTATGTATATTGGTAATTGGCTTCGTCAAATAGTTTTAACTGAGGTGTTATTGTTATTGTTCTATTTTTTTAGAAATGAAATTAAAACAATAATAGGCCTAAAAATCGTATAGTAAGTTTATCCAATCCAACAAGGATGGGGATAAGTTAATCTCTCCGTATCTTTTGCTGGAGTGGAATATCATAAAGATGAAAAGGATCTAGCCCTAGGAGGAGAGGGATCATTTTCATCCCAATCTCCATCATCTTCTCATCCCGTCGTTATGGAGCAGCAGAATCCTTTATTAGCTCGGCGTTACGACGGACAAGCTAGCCGAACATCAATCTTTCCGTAGGACGTTTAAGAGCTAGGTCTAGTTCTCTACTAAAGAGCCGAGGTGTAGTCCGTTGTCGACTCATTTGGGACAACGATAAGGAGAGATTAACTAACCCCTTAATATACTTTCGGAATTGGAGTCACTCGTAAATGTATTATTTTTTAAAATAAGTATATTTAAGTGACATATAGGAAGAGCATGCGCGGATCGGTTTAAAATTAAAAGGAGTAAATATAGGGTTTATATAATTAGGGATGGGTTTTAAATTTCATTCAATGCTCAATACGTTACGGTTAATTTTTTATAATAAACATGCTAATTAAGCATATTTATGATAATATATCAACTTAGAAAATTGAATCTTAATTAAAAATTCCAAAGTTAATTAAGATTAAGGTTTTATATTTTAATTATAGGGTTGCCACAAATCCTTGACTTTTACAAGTTTTCCCTTACTATTTCATATGATTTTCCCTTACTATTTCATATGATTTTCCCTTACGATTTCAGCTGATTTTCCCTTACGATTTCAGCTGATTTTCCCTTACGATTTCAGCTGATTTTCCCTTACGATTTCAGCTGATTTTCCCTTACGATTTCAGCTGATTTTCCCTTACTATTTCAACTAATTTTCCCTTACGATTTCAGCTGATTTTCCCTTACTATTTCAACTAATTTCCCCTTACCATTTCAACCGATTTTCCCTTACCATTTCAACCGATTTTCCCTTACCATTTCAACCGATTTTCCTTTACTATTTTACCTGATTTTCCTTTACTATATCCTATGATTTTCACCTACTATTTCATCTGATTTTCCCCTACTATTTCATCTGATTTTCCCCTACTATTTCATCAGATTTTCCCTTATTATTTTCTGTGATTTTCCCGGACTATTTCATGTGATTTAAAACTCCATAACATCTCCAGATTTTCCCTTATACCCGTGACAACCCCGACCTACAGCTATAAGCGACAAGAGGCTAACCACTTTGAACGAAAATATCCTCAAGTTATTTTAATTACTTTCATTTTCGTTAACTCCTCGATCGGAAAAGACCTTAAACGTATTGAGATTGAATATTTGGGGGTCCGTCCGAAACCCAGGAGAGCCATAAGAAATGGCGCGGTAACTGGGCTTTAATTCTTAAAGGGCCGGGTTAATGGGGACCGTTTCCAGTGCCTGAAGGAAGAAGGTAACATGGGCGAAGTTGGGAAGTAGTAGTAGAAGAAGAAGAGGTAAAAAACGGAAGGAGATTGTCGGAAGCTCACCTGTGGAGTCGGATCCGGAGTGTGGCGATATTGGCGAGTTCGCCGAGAATGTCGGCGACGGTCGCTTCTCCGTTGTCGGTGATTTGTTCGAAGGAGAGCGGCTTCCAGTTCTTAATCTGAATGGCTCCTGAGGACAATCAACCGCCATGAACCAAGAAAAGAAATAAAGAAAGAAAAAAACCAGAAGAGTGAGAAATAAATATGCAAATCTGCGAGTACAAAGCTTCCTTTAATTACTACTAAGCTTTAGGAAATCTTTTCGCCAAGCTCTTCACTAATCCCCGAGTGTTTTAAAACGACTCTTTCTCTCTCTGTCCTTTCACTCACACACTCTTCTTAACAATCGCGACAATCCAACTATAGCAACAATTCTGCTGCAAAAACCAACTAACTACAACTTTAGGGTTGTTAGAGTGGATGTTTTTCATTTTCCACGATTTAAAAGTATTTTACTTGAATTTTGGAGAGAGTGTAATAACGATTTAGTTGAAAATATCTCTGTAAGCAGACGATACTATATCAAAGAGCAGACGACGTTAAACGTCAGGGGTAATTAATAATAATAATAATGCCATGGCTGCCAGAAATAACTTTAAATAAATTCTACAACAAATAAAAAATTTAGATCAAGTTTTAAAAATGTCCTAAGTTGAAATTATTTAAATTCCATGACTTCCTAGATTCAACTCGGAGACTGTGTGTCAACTACGAGACTATTTTGACCCCCGACCCTTGACCTAAACTATATAGTAACTTGAATTAATACATAATTTTAAAGAAACAAATAAATTAAACTTAGCATTATTTTGCATTCACTTAACTCTGAGACTGTGTGTCAACTACCTTGCCGGTAAAAAACAAAGTCCTGTATCGGTAGCTTTGCGACTGAAGTCCATAGACTTGTTAATAAAGCATTCAGACGAACGAGCGAAAAGAAAGTTAAATTTGGCGCGCCACTAATGAGAATCCTTAAGCTTTGACACTTTTTTCTTTAAGCCTTGGTTTCGGTTTTATTTAATCACCTTTTGCTAGGCGCGGTATTTCTAACTAATCCGAGTCCTTAGCGCCTGGATACCGAGCTTCGAGACTCCCAAGTTTATTTTTCAACGCTGCGAAAATCCGACAAATTCGGCTTGCAAATCAATGTACCGAAAAAATTAGCAATTTCGAAAAGATTTTCACACCAGCAAGAAATCTAGCTCCAACGTCAGAAATCAATTTGCTTGGGTTTAAAATTTAAAGGGCTAGTTGCACATGGATGGAATATTGCAACTGCAAGGGTCAAATGTGAACTCGAGTATGATTACTTCTGTTCGAGAGAAGTGTACCACATTAGGGGGTAATTGTAACACGATTCTTCCCAACATCAGATTAACATTTATTATAGCAAGGTTACTAAACCGAATCACATACGCAATGTAAATAGTTCGTAGCTCATAATAACTCTATTAGCGCTTAACTATGTACCAAGGCACATACATGAGCTGGTGTATTTTTGTTCCACGTCAAGACAATCAAGGTTTGTGTCTACTTAATTGCTGAGGATTTAGTACCAACCAAACAGTTATAAAATTCACACCACGGAGCAATTTCCCCACAAGGGACACCGTTTACGAGTTATGATTCGAATATTTTAGTGATGACCCCCTTAATTAAATTAGAAATCAATCATTGAATGTTCAGTTTCTTACTTAAATTTAAGGGGCCATCCCTAAAAGACTCCAATGTTCATACATGACTTGTAAACGGTGGCGATTATATGGGGGAAGATGCCATATTTCACTCCTAGTGTCTCACTTTCTGTAAATTTCTATTTGCCTTTGATAGTAGCTCTCAATATTAAAAAAAAAGTTGAAAAACAATTTTATTTTATAAAATTAAACCCTAAGAAATTATATAAATTTTTATTTTTTGGCGTTTCCCAGTAGGTTACCTAAGAAATTTTAAATTTTTATTTAAGAAGATTAATAAAAAATACAACTTTAGGGAGGGTGTATACCTTTGAAAAATGTTTCCTAAATCTTGAAAAATGTTAAAGTTTTTACAGTCTAACCCCTTGAAGGGGAATTATATAATATTGGGCACGCAAATATCTTACGGAGAGAGAGAAAGAGAGAATAAACGCTAACCTCCTACTACTAAAAATCGACGCCACTCAGGAGTTGAAAATCCAAAAGAGTACACGTAAGTACCTTTAAAAAAACCTCTTGAAAAATATCTAGAAGGGTGGGGTAACTTTAAATGCATTTTAAAATCCCGACAAAAACCGGCTTTTTTTCCCCATCAAAGTTTTCTCCAAATACCTATAAACATTTGCCAAATATTTAAAACCATAGAGTCGTTGAAAAGAATCGCTGCATTTTCACCCATGAATCCATTTATCTTCTAGTGTTTCCATCAAAATTTAAAATAACTGGTTTCCCGAGATTTTCCCTGACCATTTTCTGAGATTTTCCCAAATTATTTTCCGAGATTTTCCCGTAATTATTTCCTGTGATTTTCCCTTAACTATTTCCTGAGATTTCCCCTAATTATTTCCTGACATTTTCCCTAATTATTTCCTGAGATTTTCCCCTAATTATTTCCTCTGATTTTTCTCTAATTATTCCCTGAGATTTTCCCCTAATTATTTCCTCTGATTTTCCGCTAATTTTTTCCTGTGATTTTCCCCTAATTATTTCCTGAGATTTTCCCCTAATTATTTCCTGAGATTTTCCCTATGTCCTGAGTTTTCCCTGACTATTTTTTGAGATTTTCCCTGATTATTTTGCTATTTCCTGTGATTTATCATGACTATTTCCTGTGATTTATCATGACTATTTCCTGAGATCTTCCCTAACTATTTCCTGACATTTTCCCCTGACTATCTCCTGAGATTTTCCCTGACTATGTTTTGAGATTTTCCCAGATTATTTCCTGAGATTTTCCCTGACTATTTCCTGAGATTTTCCCTGATCCCTTTAGGCCCAAAGATATTTATCCCTGATTTATCAATATTAGCAGCACATTTTGGAGAATACTATTCACGAATTCATGAGTAATTCATGGAAAAATTCCAATAGATTCAAAGGGAGCATAAGGATAAGGAGAGGAGAGGGGGAGGGGGCGAAGACATATGCCATAAGATTTAAAAACTTTGCAAAAATCAAAACGGAGACAAAATCATTGTCGGGGAAATAAAGCTAAGGATACATAGGCTACACTTCATAGTTCTCGCAACTGATTTTTAAAATGCTAAGGATTTATTTCGTATTGTAAAATACCAAAAAGGTATTATAAGAAAAAAAAAAAGTTTTCTTGGGCGAGCTCGCAAGGGAAAACCCACTAAAAGGGGTATATAAGGATTTAGGGGACAATTTTAAGTACGTTTTTCGAAAGGTTATAAGCAGCTTTATACATTCAAAAAAGTATTTTTATTTCCGCCCAAGATGGAGGATAGATATTTGGGGGGACCAGAATTCCTTGGTAAAAACGTTTCAAAATAGATAGAAAACTTGTTAATACCCTCGTATTAACTCCCATTCTACAAAATACGCACGGAAATAAATTCAGATTTTGACTCCCTCGTTTCTGAACAACACAAAAGGTCCCCCCGATAAGATTATGCCCAAAAAAATATCTATATAGATATATCATAAGTTTATGAGATATGTTCCTTCCATAAGTATGACACTATCTATACGAGTTCGTAATGCTACTGTGAGTCTTACAGCTCAAGCTAGTTCGAGAATTAAAGTCCTACACTCGGTGGTTAATTTTGCAGGACCAAGTTCCATCTAGGTCCTATTTAGTCTGCATTACTAAGCCCAAATTTGACAGCTGCACCTCACTCACTAGGCGTCCCTCACTTTACCCTGAAACTTTGACCTACCTCACTCACTTCAAAATTACAAGCTCCAGTTTCTAAGTTACCAGAATTTACAAACTTATGGAACGGAACATATCTTATGAACTTATGATATATATATATAAGAAAGACTGAAATAAACTCGGAAGCGATATGACTTGAAAATTGCTTCCGCTAGAACGCGTCCAGAAGCTTCGTACCTGTCGTTCAGTATAAGATACCGTGCTAAGCCTAACCATATTCCACCTTTAATCGCGAACAACTCCTATACAGAAAAGAAGGGACTTAAGCAATACGTGTGCTGTAACAATACCAAACAACTTTGAATGAAAAACACTCATTTTTTCACCCACTATACTATTTTCTTCAAAGTTGAAGTCGGATTTAGTCTGAGACCAAAAAAGAAATATTTTTCCAATCAAACTTTTCAGTGAGTTTTATACCCAAAAATCCGCCTGGCCCACCAACCCACCCACCAATATCTATCTAAAAATTTGCATATCGAGAAGTAGAAGAACAAAATATAGGCCTAGGTTTCAAATAACAATGGAAAGAAAGAACGAACAATCTATCTGGCAAGGCTTAATCTTCGTCAGACAAAAGTCACAAAGGCTTAAGCTCTATTTTAAATAAAGTATTATAGGTAGTAGGCGATATATTTTCTTATTGAAAATTCGAGTTTGAATCTTTGGGATGACGGTATAGGAGGAGCTTGCATGGATTCTTGAGGAAGATTGTCAGAAAAATATTCATCTTGGGAACTAAGGTATATATATAGGGGATAAGACGACACGAAACGAGCGGGAAATAGAAGATATGGCACGTGGGAAAGAAAAGAAGGGATATTGTCATATTTTTGGCGGGTAATTCCTAAGTAGGTATGACTATGATCGTACCTTCACTTCCACCAAAGAAAAAGCAAACCAGCTACGCGGTATTAACGTGAATACAATGCTATTTGTACAAGAATAATAAATAAATAAGAAGTGTATGCAAAGGTGGACGGCTTTTGTTGGCATCTTCTAAACATTCCTCGAGGCCCATTCAGACTACGTTTCCGTCGGTCACATGGTTTCGGTCGCGTTCTTAGTCCTTACGTTCATTTCCCTGTACAGACGCCAGAGCAGACGACTTAAATTTAAGGAGTAGCGTATATATGGTGTGTTTTTTGAGCCATCAAGACTTTTGAATACTAAAATAGCTGCTCATTCAAAATTAATTTCAAATACCGCGCCAAAAATCTTTAAACTTTCAAATATCGTCAGCTAAAGCGTAGGAGCTGACTCGATCACGCGTCAGTAAAGGCATGATCGAGTGAGCTATGGCTAAGAAAAGGCGCTAACTAACGAGGTGGCGCCATCTCGACGAAACTGAAAACTAGTTTGAACTAAGCCCGCGAATATTTTTACGAAGTCGTTGACACGTGTGTAATTAAGCGAGCCAAGCAAACTTCACCAACGTTGAACGTATAAGATTTTAGTATAGTCTGAACAGTCCTTTGAAGATTGAATTAAGCGAGGTTTGACGTTCAATTTACCATCATCTAGTGTTTCAACAATATTCATGGAGGTAAGGTATAACCTATCCATAAACATCGGCACGCATACAGTACAGTTGAGTTCCAGTTTAGCTAAATAACCATGCAATCCAAAGGCGAGTATTCATTGAGTCAGCTAGGGGTTTTTACTGGGATACTCCAGCTCTCAATACATACATAGGGCTTCTTTAATACATACATATCCTTTCAAAAAGCGGCGTTCCTTCTTTAGCAAGCAGCGTTGGGGCATCAAAGCGAGCTAGATCTAGGTAGAAACGACATGGGCCTAGCTGTCACGTCCCAAGGGAGGAAGAGAGAAGGAGAGGAGAGAGAGACAGAAAAGGCGCGCACGGGCTTCCCTTAATCCTCTTACACCTGACGTGTGTCAGCCCTTAAGCCCGGATTCCTCCGCTCTGGCTTGTCCCTACCCCTGTCCCACCCGTGCTTAGGAGGACCTCAACGTTGAAGAAAGGAGGAGGTGGATGACTAGGACGACGGAAGCTAGAAAACGCCAACCCCCCACGTTATTCTCTTAATCCAGCTTTAAATAAAACATGGAGCGTCGTATCGTACCTATATACACGTACGTACCAACGACGACGAGCTCCTTAAGTTCCGATACCCACTGCCCCGATGTATGTACATACGCGGACAGCAAGCAACCATGGGCCATTTCGATCAAAGTGTGCATGGTGCACGCGTATTGAAATTATTAAGTGTAATAGAAGGGTTTTTAATGAGTCAAGGTTAAGGTTAATGAGTGGTTAGGTTAACTATAAACGATTTTTTTTTGTTTTCAGTTTTAGGTGTCTTATTTCATTTGTGGTATGGAAGGATTTAAGAACAGTTTTTTAAATGGGTGGTGGTTAGACAGTTTATCAGGGCTAATATAGAACTTTTGGAAAAACGATTTCCCATATATTTCCCTGAGTTTTCATGGTTTTCCAATATATTTCCCTGAGTTATCCAGGTTTTTCCCATATATTTCCCTGAGTTATCCAGATTTTCCCCATATATTTCCCTGAGTTATACAGATTTTCCCATATATTTCCTTGAGTTATCCAGATTTTCCCCATATATTTCCCTGAGTTTTGCAGATTTTTCCCATATATTTCCCTGAGTTATCCAGATTTTTCCCATATATGGAGTAATAACAACTGGAGTGCAAACTCAATCAAACCTCACAAATTTCCCTTATTTTCCCAAATTTTACCCAAGTTTTTTCTTAACTATTTATTTCCCTGAGTTTCCCAGGTTTGAATGAACCCTGATTTTTTTAAATGGGCAGTTAAACAGTTTTTAAATGGATGGTAATACAGTTTTTTTTAAATAAATGATTAGATTAATTTTAACATAATATTTCAAGAATCCAGGCAGGAAATATTTAAAACTTCAAAGCACCACATAATTAAACCAAAATTTCTAATCCACATAACATTAATTACAACGCGTATCTTTCATGGCTCAATATTAAAATCGAAACGGTCTATCCCTAAGTTACAATATTCCATAGATAGATACACCTTTTCTTTCAAACCATGGGTAGAGAAGAAGGAAAGGGGGGGGGCATATATAAAATTCCATCGTCTTTCTCAAAATCCGCTTTGACTGAAAACAAGTATACACTAGCTCCCAGCATAGTGTAAGGGAATTTTATATATATAAGTTTAAGATGTGAGAGTGAAAGTGGTAGTGGTATGGTTAGGATTGCATTCTACCCATGGGATGAACTCGTTCCCTACAAAGGTTGTTTAATTTGGTCCGGGTAACCGCCAAGCCTTCACTATTGGGACTTGCGTGAGAAATAAAGAATTAGGTTCGTTGTCTAGGGGATTTGTTTTGAAATTTAGATATAAGATGAGAAATAACTAGATTGTTTAGGTTGCCAAATTAACAAAGTTTAATAAACCTACTAATAATTATTAAGAAATATAAACACCTTAAGGGTGTTGACCATGGTCGAAGCTAAATGATTTAACCAAAAACAAAAGATCAAGTTCAATCGAACCGACATGAACAAAATTCACATATTATACTTAAAACTTAATTAACAAAGGAAACCCTTTTAGCGGGCAAATACTCAAGTTCGAGTCCGAGGCGATCCATTGACGAGAGTTGCGTGGTCGACAATTATCCGGCTCTTGGGGCAGGGTTGGCACGTTTTTGCCATGGGTGGAAAAAACCGCGGTTTTTACCTGGAAAAAACCGGGCGGCAAAAACTAGTTTTTGCCGCGGTTTTTTCCACGTGGTTTTTTCCAGGTAAAAACCGCACGGCAAAAACCTTTTTGCCACGGTTTTTTCCACTTTATGTGGAAAAAACTAAAAAAAAAAATCCGCGTGGCAAAAATCATTTTTACGAATAAATAAAAAAATCCAGTTCCTATTTTTCCCTCAACACGAAGAGACTACTTTTTTCAACTCGGTTCTATTGAATACTGCACTTGTTGTGATACTCTTGTAGGAGAGTCAAAAAGCCGCCCAAAAAAGGGTAGCGAGGGCTCACAAGGTAAAGTCCCTTTACGATAACATCTTTTTTCAATCCCTATTCAAAAGCTCTTGCTAGTTAGTCCCTCGCTCGTCAGGTGTGGGGTTTTAGGAAGCATGGAAAATCTCCAAAACTAGTAAGAAGTCAGCATGGAAAATATCCAGGACTACTATAGAAGCTGTATTTTTACGTTACACATTCGTAGAGAGTTTGAAAGTTGAAACGTTGAAAAATATCCGCGTAGCGTTGAATATTTAGTTTGATCTTCTACTTCAAATAATTAGCTTATTTAATAAATTAATTAATATGAATCGAGGTGGAAGAAACTTAGACCCTGTTTGGAACGACTTTGAGAGAGTGACAATAAATGGGAAGGTTTCTGCCAAATGCAAGAAATGTGGTAACGTACAAAGTAACAAAGCTCAACGGATGAGGAATCACGTCGATAAACGTTGCGCAAAAAGAATGGATACAGTTCATGTTGATGAAGAAATGGATATTGAAAGCGGAAATCCTGATTTGTTTAGAGGTGAGAATGACAACAGATCATCAATCGCGTCAGCTTGTGCAGACAGTGCGGTAGTTTTGCCTAGCCAGGCTGACCAAAGTCAGAGTGGCAAGAAAAGGCAATGCGTGTCTAGTGACGGATCCCTTAAAAGATACGTCACTTCTACAAGTTCGCAAATGAAAGAGAAATTGGACGAAGTTGTGGCCGAATTTTTCTATTCTTCCAACATCCCCTTTTCTGTGGTTGAAAATGATTCTTTTATAAAAATGATCAAAGCACTACGACCAGGTTATCAACCTCCAAACCGAAAAATGATTTCTGGACGACTTTTGGATGTTGTACACCAAAAAATGCAAGACGAAATGAATCACTCCATAAATGGCAAGGAGGGTACTATGATGGTGGATGGCTGGAGTAATATTCACAACGATCCGATTACTGTCGCTTGTATACAAGTAGAGGGAAAACCATATTTTGTGGATTCAGTGGATGCACTTGCAAATAAAAAAGATGCCCAGTACCTAACTGAGTTTTCGAGAAAAGCTATCGAAAAAGTAAAAGATAAATACAATTGCCAAATTAGGAGTTTGGTAAGCGATAATGAAGCTTCGATGGTAAAAATGCGTAAAAACTTGGAATTGGAAGACAATGTCATTACGTATGGATGCGCCTCCCATTGGTTAAACTTGCTAGGCCAGGATTTAACCACGCAAGTGGTGATGAAACACATTGTTGAAATTCACAAGTACTTCAGAAATCACCACGCACCTAACGGTTGGCTAAGGGAGTGTGCTAATCATCTCAAACCCGAGCTTCCTTGCGATACACGTTGGAATAGCCAAGTGGATACCTTAGAGTGCTTCCTGAAAAATCATCCCCACTACCTAAGTATCGCAAACGAACACTTCGATATTATGGACAAATCAGTTGTACGGAAAATTAGAGACTTTAATTTACAAAGGCAAGCTAAAGATCTTTTAGGTCAATTGAAACCAGTTGCTGTTGCGTTAGATACCCTTCAGGGATATGAAGCGACCATTTCCGATGCATGCCACATTTTCCTCAAACTGTTGAAGGATGAAAATTTATCATCTAAAATTGATAAGGTAGAAAAAAGATTTCAAGATGCTATTAAACCTCAACACCTTGCAGCTTATTTATTGAACCCAAAATACAATGGCGAACTTCTCGATGCGAGCCAAAAAGAAACTGCAAGAAACTGGATTCATTTTAAAAACGAAGATTTTCTTCAATATGTGATCGCTTTCGAAGCAAAAGGTGAACCTTTTCCAGCTTCTTATTTTAATCCAGCAGTAATGCAAAAAATGAACTCTAATGCGTGGTGGAACGCTGTATCCAACAGCAGTGCTGTTACGAAAGACTTTTCACAACTAATTACGCATCTCATTTCATGCCCTGCTAGCTCTGCATCAATTGAAAGAATGTTTTCTAGCCTATCTTTTATTTATGGTAAACTTCGAAACAGGCTTAAACTAGAAACTGCTTCAAAGTTATTGTTTTGCTACCAAATGTTGAACTCTAAGCAACCAGGATCATTCGAATATTAGCAACATGTTGTAATTTTAAGTTTGAATGTTTAAATCACAATAAATGTTATTAAACTAAATCAGACTGAGACATATTAGCTGTTGGACGACCTATAATAACACGAATGACAAATACATAGCCGAAGTTAGTATTTCTAATAAACACTAATTAATAGAACCTCGGGGAAATGTTTTTGCCATTTTTGCCACTTTTTTCCGGTTTTTTCCGTTTTTGCCGGTTTTTTCCACTTTTTGCCACGTGTCCCGGCAAAAACTAGTTTTTGCCGGATTTTTGCCAACCCTGTCTTGGGGCGTAATCCCTTTGTCGCGAGTTATTCCGCGCACAGATTTTTCATGGTTTTCGTGGGACACGTTAGTGATATTTTCGCGCACACGTTCTTATATTTTTCATAGCGGACATCGAAATTCTCGCGAACTCCTTTTCTTTTTAAAAACAGATCGAGCGCGTTCGCGTATATATTTAGCGGGTCTTTTCGTTCCTTTGCCGGTTGTGGCGGACCATCTCCGTGCGAAACCGAACAAAGCCCTAAGTCGTGGGGCCCAAAGGGGTCGAGGACTAGATGGGTTAATTATTTCGACCGCTCTCCTTCAAGTATCCGAAAGGACTCTCTCTTTTTCGAATCAAATCTTAGGGACCTCTCGACCTCTTGATCACGTTCGTCTCTTTTTGGAAAAACCTTTCCTTGCTATCTACGTCATTGGGACGTACCCGACTTTTTTAGTTCAATGGTAGTTTGCAGGTGTCCTTACTTCACGAAAACTTAACAATCACTATACACATATATTTTATTTGGCAACCTTGTTTTTCTAGTTATTTTTAAAAGGGGAAAATCTATTTACATGTGGGGAGAGGTTAGGAATTGACTGAATAAAGGGGTCATCCCTGCAAGTTCAACAGCTGACCTTAGCGGAACGAATGGACTGAATGGGGCGAACAACCTCTGCAGTAGGTGGAACTCCCATTTTGGGTAGCTACTAAAGGGTTTGATTTGTCAAGGTATCTTGAATGCCCGCATTCAAGAGTCCCCAGCTGACCAAACAAAACCCTTAGTTTCTTTGAATAAATATTTTATTTTTATTTGGCTCTTTTAAAATTAGGATCGAAAGGTAAAAATAGGTTTTTAAATTTTGAAATAATTTGGAATTTGGAAATAAATTTAATGTTTATATTTGACCGTTACACTCTCCCCCACCTTAATTCTCATGTCCTCATGAGAACACATGTTAAAATATGTATGTACAGGGCAAAAAAAAAGTTAAAAATTTTGACGTAAACAAAAAAAATTATGGTGGCATGCCACCGAGAGTATCTCATATGTACAGGTATACCATGAATAATAAAAAAAAGAATTACATATAAAGAGGCCTAAATTGAACTGGAGTGTCAAGGATCACGTACCTAGGGTACGCAACCATCCAGTTGGATAAAAAAAAATGTCTTCCCGGTTTTCTAAAACCTAGAAAGGGGTAAATAATGCTAAATAGATATTACTGGTGAATGGGCTCTTTAATGTTGAACTCTACCAGTGTGTGCGGCCCTTGGCCTCAAATTATAACCGCCAAAGGGTTGTTGGGGGTTGGAATTGGGTACATGAATATCAGGGGAACCTGTCCCATCAGCCAAATCAGAATCTTGCAAGACTAAGTCAGTCAGGGTTGGCAAAAATCCGGCAAAAACTAGTTTTTGCCGGGACACGTGGCAAAAAGTGGAAAAAACCGGCAAAAACGGAAAAAACCGGAAAAAAGTGGCAAAAATGGCAAAAACATTTCCCCGAGGTTCTATTAATTAGTGTTTATTAGAAATACTAACTTCGGCTATGTATTTGTCATTCGTGTTATTATAGGTCGTCCAACAGCTAATATGTCTCAGTCTGATTTAGTTTAATAACATTTATTGTGATTTAAACATTCAAACTTAAAATTACAACATGTTGCTAATATTCGAATGATCCTGGTTGCTTAGAGTTCAACATTTGGTAGCAAAACAATAACTTTGAAGCAGTTTCTAGTTTAAGCCTGTTTCGAAGTTTACCATAAATAAAAGATAGGCTAGAAAACATTCTTTCAATTGATGCAGAGCTAGCAGGGCATGAAATGAGATGCGTAATTAGTTGTGAAAAGTCTTTCGTAACAGCACTGCTGTTGGATACAGCGTTCCACCACGCATTAGAGTTCATTTTTTGCATTACTGCTGGATTAAAATAAGAAGCTGGAAAAGGTTCACCTTTTGCTTCGAAAGCGATCACATATTGAAGAAAATCTTCGTTTTTAAAATGAATCCAGTTTCTTGCAGTTTCTTTTTGGCTCGCATCGAGAAGTTCGCCATTGTATTTTGGGTTCAATAAATAAGCTGCAAGGTGTTGAGGTTTAATAGCATCTTGAAATCTTTTTTCTACCTTATCAATTTTAGATGATAAATTTTCATCCTTCAACAGTTTGAGGAAAATGTGGCATGCATCGGAAATGGTCGCTTCATATCCCTGAAGGGTATCTAACGCAACAGCAACTGGTTTCAATTGACCTAAAAGATCTTTAGCTTGCCTTTGTAAATTAAAGTCTCTAATTTTCCGTACAACTGATTTGTCCATAATATCGAAGTGTTCGTTTGCGATACTTAGGTAGTGGGGATGATTTTTCAGGAAGCACTCTAAGGTATCCACTTGGCTATTCCAACGTGTATCGCAAGGAAGCTCGGGTTTGAGATGATTAGCACACTCCCTTAGCCAACCGTTAGGTGCGTGGTGATTTCTGAAGTACTTGTGAATTTCAACAATGTGTTTCATCACCACTTGCGTGGTTAAATCCTGGCCTAGCAAGTTTAACCAATGGGAGGCGCATCCATACGTAATGACATTGTCTTCCAATTCCAAGTTTTTACGCATTTTTACCATCGAAGCTTCATTATCGCTTACCAAACTCCTAATTTGGCAATTGTATTTATCTTTTACTTTTTCGATAGCTTTTCTCGAAAACTCAGTTAGGTACTGGGCATCTTTTTTATTTGCAAGTGCATCCACTGAATCCACAAAATATGGTTTTCCCTCTACTTGTATACAAGCGACAGTAATCGGATCGTTGTGAATATTACTCCAGCCATCCACCATCATAGTACCCTCCTTGCCATTTATGGAGTGATTCATTTCGTCTTGCATTTTTTGGTGTACAACATCCAAAAGTCGTCCAGAAATCATTTTTCGGTTTGGAGGTTGATAACCTGGTCGTAGTGCTTTGATCATTTTTATAAAAGAATCATTTTCAACCACAGAAAAGGGGATGTTGGAAGAATAGAAAAATTCGGCCACAACTTCGTCCAATTTCTCTTTCATTTGCGAACTTGTAGAAGTGACGTATCTTTTAAGGGATCCGTCACTAGACACGCATTGCCTTTTCTTGCCACTCTGACTTTGGTCAGCCTGGCTAGGCAAAACTACCGCACTGTCTGCACAAGCTGACGCGATTGATGATCTGTTGTCATTCTCACCTCTAAACAAATCAGGATTTCCGCTTTCAATATCCATTTCTTCATCAACATGAACTGTATCCATTCTTTTTGCGCAACGTTTATCGACGTGATTCCTCATCCGTTGAGCTTTGTTACTTTGTACGTTACCACATTTCTTGCATTTGGCAGAAACCTTCCCATTTATTGTCACTCTCTCAAAGTCGTTCCAAACAGGGTCTAAGTTTCTTCCACCTCGATTCATATTAATTAATTTATTAAATAAGCTAATTATTTGAAGTAGAAGATCAAACTAAATATTCAACGCTACGCGGATATTTTTCAACGTTTCAACTTTCAAACTCTCTACGAATGTGTAACGTAAAAATACAGCTTCTATAGTAGTCCTGGATATTTTCCATGCTGACTTCTTACTAGTTTTGGAGATTTTCCATGCTTCCTAAAACCCCACACCTGACGAGCGAGGGACTAACTAGCAAGAGCTTTTGAATAGGGATTGAAAAAAGATGTTATCGTAAAGGGACTTTACCTTGTGAGCCCTCGCTACCCTTTTTTGGGCGGCTTTTTGACTCTCCTACAAGAGTATCACAACAAGTGCAGTATTCAATAGAACCGAGTTGAAAAAAGTAGTCTCTTCGTGTTGAGGGAAAAATAGGAACTGGATTTTTTTATTTATTCGTAAAAATGATTTTTGCCACGCGGATTTTTTTTTTTAGTTTTTTCCACATAAAGTGGAAAAAACCGTGGCAAAAAGGTTTTTGCCGTGCGGTTTTTACCTGGAAAAAACCACGTGGAAAAAACCGCGGCAAAAACTAGTTTTTGCCGCCCGGTTTTTTCCAGGTAAAAACCGCGGTTTTTTCCACCCATGGCAAAAACGTGCCAACCCTGAAGTCAGTCCTTGAAACATAGGGCTTCAGGTCTCTAATGTGGAAAGTGCCTTTTAAAGGACGTCCTTTCGTGGACTCTAGCCTATATGTTAGGGGAGATAGCTTTTTCGCAATGCGAAATGGACCGTCGTATTTAGGAGCAAGTTTACTTGAAAAATAATCTGACGCTTTCGAAAGATAATGGGTTCTTTTATAGACTAATGAACCTTCGTCGAATTCAACATTCCTATGGTGCTTGTCGTACTGCGCCTTCTGCGAGGCTTGCGCCTTACGAACATTGTCCAGAGCCACCTTAAGTGCATCTTGGACTTTGGTTTGGATTGTTAAACCATAAACTTTTGAAGTTAAGCCATTGTCGTAATAATCTGGGTTTTGAGAAACAAGGGGACTATATGCGGTTCTCATTTCCCTTCCGAACATAAGATATGATGGAGTAAACCCCGTGGAATCTTGTACCGCTGACCGTATGGCCATGGCGAACTGTTGGAGGCCGCGGTCCCATTCTTGTTGACTTCCTTCAATATAGGAAGTAATCATGGTCCCTATCGTTCTGTTATATCTCTCAGTAGGGTTGGATTGAGGGGCATAGACAGATGTGCATCTATGCTTAATTTGCAATTTTTCAAGAACGTTGTCAAATAATTTAGCAACAAATTGACTGCCATTGTCGCTGACAATCGTGTCGGGTAAACCATATCGTGTAAACACGTCGTCTACAAGATGACGTACAATAGGGGGAGTGGTTGCCTTCCGTAGGGGAAATATCTCGACCCATTTGGTGAGGTAATCCGAGACGACTAAAATATATTTGAAGCCACGTTTCGATCGGGGAAATGGCCCTTTAAGGTCAAGAGAAATGACAGACCAAGGCTTAGTTACTTCGCTCGGCTTCATGAGACCAGGCGGTGCTTGGTTGGGAGCTTTAGTGGTTTGGCACACCTTACATGAGCGGCAATAATTGGTGATGTCTAAAGTCATTTTCTCCCACGTGTACTGACTCTGAAGGCGTTTAATTGTCTTTTTGATACCGAAGTGGCCAGCGGAGGGAATATCGTGAGACACGTGTAGTAACCGTGCTCTAAGAGACTGAGGGACTAGAATCTTAAAGTTATCCCACCCATAGAGATCTATCTTTCCGGTGTCTTTGTATAGGATTTGATCTCTTATGTCACAATGGACTGCGATGTCTTCTACCCAGGCCCGTAAGTCTTTATCTTGGGGTAGTTTGTTCTCTTCTAAATAAGAAATTAGGGGGCCTAATTTTTCGTCTGAACGTTGGGATTTAATTAGTTCCTCGTTGTCAAAGCGAACTAATCGTCTTGGGGTTGTGGCCGAAGCCAGGGCTGAAACATGACCAACTTCCAGGGATTCGGGAATCCTTGAAAGAGTGTCGGCAACTACGTTATGAATGCCTGGGACGTGGGAAATGGTAAAGTCGAATGCCTGTAGGCGGGCGTTCCATCTGGCGAATTTGCCGGTTGGATCGGGCGCTTTATGAAGCCATTTAATGGCGCTATTGTCGGTAAATAACTCAAAATGAGTGCCTTCTACGTAAGGGCGGAAGGTTTCTACGGCAAATAAAACACCTAAAGCTTCACGCTCTACGGCCGAATAGTTTCTTTCCGCGGTACTAAGTGAAGTACTAGCGTACTGAACGACGCGTCGCTTCCCGTCTATGGTCTGGGTTAAAACGGCTCCTAGGCCTACGTTCGAGGCGTCACAATGGATTTGAAAAGGGTGGTTATAGTCAGGAGTGCATAATATTGGGGCAGATCCTAGCTTTTCTTTTAAGATCTTAAAAGAGGTTTCCTGCTCGGCGTTCCAGTGCCACCTTACATCTTTCTTCAATAAGTGATTTAGAGGGCTGGCGACCTTTGAAAAGTTTTCTACAAATCGACGGTAGTAGGAGGCCATGCCCAAAAACCTTCTTAGTTGTTTTATGTTTTTGGGTGCGGGGAAATCACGTATAGTGGATGTTTTATCTGGGTCGACTTGGATACCTGATTCTGACACTATGTGCCCTAAAATTTTGCATTCGGTTTGACAAAACTGTGTCTTAGAAGCCTTTATAGTGAGGCCGGCTCGCATGAGTCGGTCAAAGACCTCGGCTAAGGTACGTATATGGGACTCGAAATCCTGTGAGGCTATTATTAAATCGTCCAGGTATGCGCAAACGCCCCGGCCCGAGAGGTCTAAAAACAAGGAATTAACCATCCTCTGGAAGGTTGCCGGTGCGTTTGTCATACCAAACATTAAGACTTTGGGTCTAAAGAGTCCCCGGTGGGTGACAAAGGCACCTAGGTCGCGATGGGATTCATGGAGGGGTACCTGCCAGTATCCCGCCCGCATATCGAGTGTAGTGATAAACTTCGGATTATGTATCGACTCAAGTATATCGTCTATACGGGGGAGGGGGTAGGCATCACGACGGGTCACGGCATTTAATCTTCGGTAGTCGATACAAAGGCGGTTTCCGCCATCCTTTTTGGGGATGATTATGATTGGACTAGCCCAGGGGCCATTACAAGGTTCAATTATATCTTGTTCTAACATTTCATTGATGGTTTCATCAATGAGAACACGTTTGGGGGTAGAAACTCGATATGGAGGAACGGAAATGGGTCTAGGGTCAGTGAGATCGACATAATGTTCTATACAGGTCGTCCTTCCGGGTACGGTAGAGAAAATATTCTTGTATTTATAAACTAAATTCTCTAGTACTTGCGCCTGATCAACTGGTAAGGTAGCCGTGGCTAAGGCCTTAATTATACCCTCTTCATCAATTAAACTATGGGGATTATCTAATACCTTAGCTTCGTTAATAAGCTGATATACTGCGTTTAATCGGCAAACACTACCATGATTGGATGACGCAATACCCTTGAAGTAAAAACTATTGTCTAAGGCGTCTCGGTAACAAAAGCTATTAAGTCCATAGTCGACTAACATGCCGACCTGGCGTAAAATATCCTTACCTAATATACATTGGTAATCAATTCCAGATACATAGACTGCCTGAAAGGGGGTTTCTTTTCTGGGTAAACAAAATGGTACTGTAACAGCACCGTGGGTGGCTAATAGACTTCCATCCGGTTGATCAAGGGCTAATATAGAGGTGTTGGAGGTTGCATAACCCAAGCTTTCTAAAATGGGTTTTAAGTCTTTATGAAGTAGAGTATGGGTTGAACCCCCATCAACAAGAGCGGTGCAAGGTATGGTGCCTAAATAAATATCTAAAAAGTCTTGGGATTCAGTAGAAAAATCAGGTTGACATATAGGGTTTATAGGAAGGGGTTCGGGTTCGTGGGCCGCGGAGTCGTTAGAGCTGATTGCGGTACAGACTGGTTGCTGAACCCGTGGGCACCAGCCGGATTGGCGTTTCCCGAACTTTGGGGGTTTTGATGGTTTAAATTATTAGGGGGATAATTGGGACACGCAGGACTAATGTGACCCTTTTGCGAACATCTGTGACAGGTTGGGACCCATCTTTGTGTATTATTACTCTGAGCTATAACTTTAGGCTGAGTGTTGGGGTTAGGAGGATTTTGGTAATTATTTCCGCGAGGCGGATTAAGATGGTTAAATGAGGGTCTGGGAGGCCCTGAGTTCCAATTCTGACTGATACTATTATTATACCTCGGGTTTTGAGAATGCGGAGGATTTTGAACTGTGGAAGTAGAACTATTGGTTCCCACACCTCGTTTTTGCTTGTTTACAGATCTTTCTACTCCCGAGGCATCATCTAATAATTCTCTGAGAGAAGTGTAAGTTTTGGTAGCTAAATATGGTTTGATATCGTCACGCATATTACGAAAGACGTATTTTATCTGTTTTCTCTCATCTGGAGGGTTAACTAACTGATGACATAGTTTTAAAATTGCTTCCGCGTACTCATGCACGGATTCTTGCGCGCGTTGTATCCTATCGGTAATCTTCCCTTTAATGTTTTCATCGTGCTCTTTTCTTTCGAATCTGGTGCGCAAAGCGTTTTCGAAAGTGACTAAGTCGGAAAAAGGGGTAATTGCGTTTTGCGTATAGAACCATTCCAACGCTGGTCCGGTTAATAAGGTGGGCACCCATTGTTGGGTGAATATGGGTTCTGGGACGTTATAAGTCATACGCATTTGTTTAACCCTACACAAGAATAATTTTGGGCCTGCATCTGTGGGATTGCCGGCGTAGGTGGGTGCAGGTAATGGGTTTGAAAACATGAATGGGGTAGTTGGGGGACAATACATTGGTGGTGGCGCTGTAGCGGCATGGGTGTTTGACGTTAAAGAGTAATTAGCTACGCTGGGCGCTGGTGTATTAAACGGGTTTTGGGGCGCGCTATTTGGCATGGGTAATGGGGGCGTTCCCAAAGTGGGTGTCTGGCTTAATTGACTACCTGGGTTAGGTGGTAAAAACTGATTCGTCGGTTGATTTGCGCTACCAGGGCTATTAGCTGGTAAAAATTGATTAGGGGCTACATTAAGACTGCCTGGATTATTAGCAGGTGTACTAACTATAGTGGGAGGGGGTGGCGCAGGAACTACTGCTGCTTGAAGGTTTGCTATTTGGGTGGCAAATTGTTGATTTTGGACTGATAGAGCTGAGAGTTGGTTAAGAATTTGTGTTAAAACATCCCCGGGAATTGAAACGGGGGCCGAGCTATTGGCTACGGGCGCTGTAGGGGGTTGAATATTGGAGCTAGGTCCAGCTGCATTGGGTACGGTAGAGGTGTTTGTTCCCGTAGTTATAGAAGGGGTTAAAATTTGATTACCCCCAGCGAAAATGTTGTTATTTGGCGGGATAAAGGTGTTGCTCACGCTGTTTACTACAGCGGAGGGGGCGTTAATAGATAAGCCGGTGGCCATGCTTTGGCTTATGCTGGCATTTGGGTTATTGTTACCCGTAGAAAAAGGGGGGATTCCCCACTGGGATAAATTAGCAGAATTTCTATTTGGAGAGGTATTTCTGGAAGAATTATTGCTAGCCATATTGACTGGACTTTGTTTGGATTTTGATTTAGGCTGTTTTGTTTTAACAATTGGGAGAGATTGCCTACGGTCGTTACGACTTGCTAAACGTGCCGCTCTTAGACGGTCACAGTGTTCCTTATGGGCTTTATCTCCCGTTCTATACATAAAAAATAATTTAACACTAATAACTAATCAATAAACAAAGCACTCTAAACTAACCCTGGGAAGGTTCAACAAATAAAACAACATACAATTCACACTATAGCATCTATAGCATGGGGCAAAAAAAATTCTTATCAAAATATATAAAGCACAATCGTGCAAATTCATGGGTTACCAGGGCGATTAGAGATACTCCGAAATTTTGAAATTAATAAATCAGGGTTAATGCATTAAAAAAAATTTGTACGACATATATAACATGATTTCCCGGACGGAGACCCCCAATTTTGTAAGGGAATTTTATATATATAAGTTTAAGATGTGAGAGTGAAAGTGGTAGTGGTATGGTTAGGATTGCATTCTACCCATGGGATGAACTCGTTCCCTACAAAGGTTGTTTAATTTGGTCCGGGTAACCGCCAAGCCTTCACTATTGGGACTTGCGTGAGAAATAAAGAATTAGGTTCGTTGTCTAGGGGATTTGTTTTGAAATTTAGATATAAGATGAGAAATAACTAGATTGTTTAGGTTGCCAAATTAACAAAGTTTAATAAACCTACTAATAATTATTAAGAAATATAAACACCTTAAGGGTGTTGACCATGGTCGAAGCTAAATGATTTAACCAAAAACAAAAGATCAAGTTCAATCGAACCGACATGAACAAAATTCACATATTATACTTAAAACTTAATTAACAAAGGAAACCCTTTTAGCGGGCAAATACTCAAGTTCGAGTCCGAGGCGATCCATTGACGAGAGTTGCGTGGTCGACAATTATCCGGCTCTTGGGGCGTAATCCCTTTGTCGCGAGTTATTCCGCGCACAGATTTTTCATGGTTTTCGTGGGACACGTTAGTGATATTTTCGCGCACACGTTCTTATATTTTTCATAGCGGACATCGAAATTCTCGCGAACTCCTTTTCTTTTTAAAAACAGATCGAGCGCGTTCGCGTATATATTTAGCGGGTCTTTTCGTTCCTTTGCCGGTTGTGGCGGACCATCTCCGTGCGAAACCGAACAAAGCCCTAAGTCGTGGGGCCCAAAGGGGTCGAGGACTAGATGGGTTAATTATTTCGACCGCTCTCCTTCAAGTATCCGAAAGGACTCTCTCTTTTTCGAATCAAATCTTAGGGACCTCTCGACCTCTTGATCACGTTCGTCTCTTTTTGGAAAAACCTTTCCTTGCTATCTACGTCATTGGGACGTACCCGACTTTTTTAGTTCAATGGTAGTTTGCAGGTGTCCTTACTTCACGAAAACTTAACAATCACTATACACATATATTTTATTTGGCAACCTTGTTTTTCTAGTTATTTTTAAAAGGGGAAAATCTATTTACATGTGGGGAGAGGTTAGGAATTGACTGAATAAAGGGGTCATCCCTGCAAGTTCAACAGCTGACCTTAGCGGAACGAATGGACTGAATGGGGCGAACAACCTCTGCAGTAGGTGGAACTCCCATTTTGGGTAGCTACTAAAGGGTTTGATTTGTCAAGGTATCTTGAATGCCCGCATTCAAGAGTCCCCAGCTGACCAAACAAAACCCTTAGTTTCTTTGAATAAATATTTTATTTTTATTTGGCTCTTTTAAAATTAGGATCGAAAGGTAAAAATAGGTTTTTAAATTTTGAAATAATTTGGAATTTGGAAATAAATTTAATGTTTATATTTGACCGTTACAATAGATATATAAATACATATAAAACCAAAACCACCAATATCCTCTCCCCCCCTCTGACCCTTATACCTTATAAAGCCGATGCTAAAAAATAAGGCGGGAAAGACGCGTACACAGTCTTAATTCTGACACGAAAAAGTTTATACATATATTATAGGCTTTGTGATTGGAAATCCACGCGACGTATATCGTGTACCTAAACAAGGAAAAAGGGATAAAGGCGTCGCGTCACTCAAGAATAAAAAAAGGAACCCCTCCTCTCCATCCTCCGGAGTTGTGTCTTAAGAAAGCTGGGATGAAGGGAGCTCCAATGGAGAAAAAAACCCAACCCCGTCAAACCCACTGCATGCCTTCAAACAAACACCCAATGCACAAGCTCATAAACTTCCGCGTGTGCTAATGTAGTCTGAAGATTAGATTTTTTTCTTTCCTCTATCCTCAACCCCCCCTCCCTTCTTATCCTCCATCCCATCCTTGCTCTTGAGCCTCCGTTCTTAAAGTGATGGTGAAACAATTAAAGAAGATTATATGGAAGTGTTTTGGTGATTATCCATCCAAAGAAGTAGTTTGAATTTTCGGGCATTGAATTTCTGGGAATGAGTTTGAAATTATATTTTTGGTTCTTGGAGTCGATTATTCTGGTGTCAACCTAGTCCCGAATTCTTTCTCTCTGTTGACCAATTAACGCTCTACTTGATAATTATATAATACCTTTATCATTTTTAATTTCTTAACCCAGAATATTATATAACCGATTGAATTTTTGGGCATTGATCTGGGTCTTTGGGAATGTATCATACATATTCGGTTTTTCCAATTAAATACTCGCGAATGACTAGTAATCATATGATAGTTTGCCCATGGCATACCACGTGGGTAGCATATATGTATTTTCATTGGCTCAGAGGCAAGATTAATCACGTGATAGTTGCCTACACCTCACATTCAGTTATACTTCTATTGGCCTAAGTTGAAACAAAACAAAACCGTTTTGATTTCATCAACACCATGATAAAACATTTAACCCATCCTTTACTGTTTTTTAGAAGGATGTCTAGAGGCGTTTTCTAAGCGCTGAATCCTTATTTTTTCTTTCTCCTCTTTGCTCCCCGCATCTTCATGAATCTTTCTTTCTCTCTCCGTTCGACATACATACATACATACACGCGGATCTCGGGATGGTTTTCCGTTCATCCCGAGCCTCCGGGCTCTCCCAAGAATCCAACAGACTATACCATACACCAGAAAGCCAGTATACACATATCTCAGACTATATACAGTATAAAACCGGTGTGGATCTTTACCCTAGCAGACCATACAGGAATCCCCTACCCCCCCCCCAAAATCAGGTCTGACGGAGCAGTGTCGCGGCCGACCCCTTTCCGATATGTCGCCTATCCTTTCTTACTTGTATACAGGGTGTTTCTGATAAGCCTGCCATAAGAAGGGTCTTTAAATTTTTGACCGCCATTTAAAAAGATGGCAACAAATCGAACCCAAAAGACCGCATTCAGCCCGTCTATAGGGTAAAGGAAACCAATGTACTAAATATTCGCGAAATCGGTTGAAACGCGCGGACTCTGATGCGTAGAAAACATTTTTTACATTTCTGGACGCTATTTATTAAGATGGCGGCGGATTGGAAAAATCTTTCTTAGTACGCGCCTACTACTTATGAGTAACGTTCCTGCAAATTTTCAGCCTTCTAGGGCAAGCGGTTTGGGCATAGCGTTGATTATCAGTCAGTCTGTCAGTCAGTCAGGACTTTGATTTATATAGATATAAATTTTGTCACAAGATCATAATGATTGTTTTCAAGTTATGATTTGATGGGTGTTTTAGGTATGACCCCTTAATTAAACAAGAAATTATTGAATGTTCAGTTTCTTAATTAAATTTAAGGGGCCATCCGTAAAATACTCTGGATGCAATCTTAACTCGAAAACAGTGTCCCTTGTGGTAAACAAAATGGAGATAGACCCAAAATCACCCAAAGAACATCCCCCTTAATTTATGGCATCACTCAGACTTATCAGAAACACCCTGTACACTATACCACTTTTCATCCATCCAGGGAAGCTATAGCTATAGCCCCCTTAGGTTCCCCCAACGGATTTTAAAGGGGTTTCGACGAGGGTGGGTTTGGGGGAGAAGGTATTAAAGTGCCAAGCAAAGAACAGTGACAGCGGAGTGCAGCTTAATCCTGTAAGTCAAGCCCCTACTCTCGCATATCAGATTAGTATGGCAGCTTCTAAAAAAAAAAAAAAAAATAGGGAAGATGCTGCAAGCAAGCTGCATGGGATGAGGATGGAATGGAAGAGGAGAGGAGAGAAGAGGATGCGAAGGAGAAATGGGATTTTAAAAGAAAGAAGAAGATCTATCTATACGGTGTGCTTGCTTGCTTCCTTGCAATAGAGGAAAGGAAAAAAAAATACTCCTGATCTTTATTTTTTATTCTGGGGAGGGGATAGAATTTAGATATACAGAGTGGTTCAGATTAAAAGCGTCAATATGTATAATAAGTCGAATACATATAGCTACTAGGAATGATTGTGTAGTTGCCATTTTGATTTTCTTAACGTGTTTAGGCGGATTTTGTTTTGAAGAGCTAGCTAAACTAATCATTATGCATAACCAGGGATAGATTTAATTTTAGAAGTAGGAATGGAGTCTTACGGTTAGTATTTACTTCAGTTATTCCGACTCATAGACCACCCAGTATACAGCGCCTCCCTCCAGCACGTAACCAAAAGTTTAAATTATCTTATTGGCTCACGTTTTGATGACGTTGCTGACGGGGACGGCGAAAAATACAGTAATTCCTTTTTACCTCTGTCGCTATGACAACACCCGCCTCTTCTTTCATACCCCCCCCCCCGTCCCGTGGAAGGGGCTCCGGGACTTTGACGCGCGCCCAGATTACTCTGTTCTCCATTCCTACTTCTAAAATTACACCTATCACTGTTATAACCAATAAAATCACACTTAGAAATACGTCAGAATTATCAGGATAAATGGAAATTTTTATCTAAACCACGCTAGGTATAATCCACATTCCTATAGCATGCACATACGGAGAGAGTTAACTTTGAAATGGGACTCCAGAAATTCCAGATGTAGATTTTTTTTTTGTTTCTTAAGCGTATTTAAAGTTTTACTGTCCAATGGCAATATCCATCCCCCGGGGGGGGGGGGTGAAGAAGGGGGTTGGCATGGTCTTTACCTCGTTTTGCAATGCATGATATAAATCTTAAAAAGAGATTACCGCCCTAAAAGTTTTCTTCTCCTTTTAATCCACTCCTACAGTAAAGCTAGCTTCCAATAATCTTATTTGCATCCATTTTTTTTTTTTTTTGCTTTTAACGAAAGATACAGTGAAGGCTTAGGCTTACTTGGAATAGAAAAGCTCCTTGCTGTGCTAATGCAACGAGAAACAACGCTAGGTACAACAAGCTAGTGTACAACTTTAAAATTTTCGTGAAGGCTTGTTTGAAACTGTGAAATTTGGCGCGAGATTTAACAAGTTTTGTAATGTCACGTGTTTTGTATATATATATATTCAAATGTTTGTTAAGCCTATTTTTCAAAGTTTTGAAATTTTGCGCGCGTGCTAATAGAATTTTTGTGATGTCACGTGGCCACGTGCTTTATGGATATATTCAAATATTTGTTAAGCCTATTTTTCAAACTTTTGAAATTTGGCGCGAGATTTTGATTGTAAATTTAGGCTTAATATGATAAGAAAAAAGAACTTCTTACCCCTAGCTCCTAGAACTTCGTTGGGACTATAGGCCAGTCTAATTAAAGCTGTCCGGACTAAATCCGTAAAAAGGGTTGAACTGGGAATGATGGCGTAGCTGTCCATCTCGACCGTGGGTTCCGTCGCTTGACCACATCCTTGTTCCACCAAACAGTGAACGGGAATTGATTTACCTATAAAGAAAAAGATGGAGAGAATTAATTATCATTAAATTAACTATAAAATATTATGAAGTAAAAATTATAGTTAACCACATGTGATTAAATTACAAACTGCATTCAGATTAAAATTCCCTGAATATTTCACGTGATTTTCCCTGACAATAAACTTTGGCCTTTTCCCTGACTCTTCCAGGGACAAAAGCGTCCAACCAAACCACTATTTTTTCAAATATTTTCCAACAGAAAATCGCAGTGATTACCCCCTCGGTTCGAGAAAGGGAGAGTCTATAATTAATACACAACCAAAAAAACCCCTCTCCATTGATATATATTTAAAGCCCCGTTATCCCAGCTTCCCCCAATCCCACCCAATGACTTTGTTTTTTCCAGCCCTCAGGATCTAAGAAGCTGAGGAGCAAGGATGACTGGAAGATGAGAGAAAGGATTTTTTTCCCTGATCTTCATCCCCTCATCTTTTAAGTTTTTATACGCAACAGATTAAAGGGAAGCTGAAAAGGATAATCAACTGATTTTTTATCGATTTTTCTACTAATTATAAGACCAAAATAGGGAAACGTCCAAGAAATACCAGCTCCGAATTCAAATTAGGTTCAGATTTCGTAGATAATTTGAAATTAGCACCTCCGACCAATCGCGTAACGTCCAGCCTTTTCGTTAAGAAAATTCCCGTAGCACGTGCTCCATGTCGAATGAAATTTAGCGCGTGAGATTTGATAAAAATTGGGCGCGACGTGCACACAATAATGGCGCGAGATACAGAGCGTACCACGTGGGGAATTTTGTTAACAAGAAGGCAGAGCGTTACGCGATTGGTCGGAGGTGCTAATTTCAAATTATCCATGAAATCTCAAACTAATTCGAATTTTATAAAAAGTCTGAGATATTTTCTGGGCGTTTCACTAAGCTGCAGATTGGTCTTTTAATTAATAGAAGAATCAATATAAAAAATCACTTAATTTTCCTTTTCACCCTCCCTTTAAGAAGCACCGTTGAATCCCTTCAAACAGCCAAAGGCTTTATTTGTTTCCCAGCCAGGCCCAGTAACGTTCTCCACTATACAGGGTGATCCAAAAAAGGCTGAAATTTTTTACTTATTAAATTTAAGGGGCCATCCGTAAAACACTCTGCCATGTCCCTAACGAACTCGTTTAGTATGTCCCTTAATTGTTGGGCAAAATGTCATAGACGTTACATACAAACTTGACTCAAAATTGATTTCCCCTATCCCTCTTGACTGTACCTCAGTCCACCCTCTTTGAAACAGAAACACCCTGTATAGACCTAACTAAAAAAAACTAAGAACCCGTTAAATTAACATTTTTTGTGGGGGTGTCTATTATCCCAGGGACGTTACCTAACTATAAGAATGACTTGACATCCACGAAAAGGTGATTAAGGAACCAACCGGAAAGACAAAAACAAAGAAAGTTCTAAAGAAAAAAAATAAGGGGGGAGGGGAGGAGATTCAGTGACATAATAAACCTCGCGGCCATTTTAACACCGGCATGGGATGGTATGGGATACCGGCCACGAGTGTCTGAGGTGTGATAGCTTTTTCATCTTCTTATTATAAAGAGGGAGGTAACTAAAATATATTATTTTTATTTAAAGGGATAGTACCTAGCATCTCACACCTAATCCTAGTCCCAGGTTGGAACAATAGGTGTCGCTGAAGATCAAAATAAGCTAGCTAGCTAATTCGCCATTATGAGACTAGTGATCGACGGTTGGATTTGAATCACAATCGTAAGTTCAGGAATCGACCTTAAACTTTCAGTTAAAATTAAAAATATTATTTAATTTCTAAAATTAAATAAGTTTAATTAAACAAATAATTCGGGAAGATATGCATAATCTGCTTGGAATATTTGACTTGATATTTTCTGGTGGGTTTTTCTGCTTGAACTAAATGGGAGGAGATATAGAAACCGTCACAAAGCTTAAAGCCCCTCCCCTTACCTTCAACCAGATGGGTCTATGACTTTTTAAAGGTTTCAAATGTATTCGTGGCGTAACTTCATCTTTAAGATAAAAATAATTTGAGCGTTCATTACACTATCCCTTTAACCACACGCACCTTTATTTTAGAAATGTGTCCATCAAAATTTGGGCCAGAAATTTAAATGAAAAGCGATTGGAATTTATTAAAAAAAAAAAAAAAAACAAGCAAATTTTTCATAATTTAATTTTTTTTAAAGTAAAGAAAAGAAAAGACATATAATTAATGTATGAAAGGTGAAAGTTCACGCGAACTCTTAATTCCGTTGACGATTATAAATTATCTTTTTGGTTTCAAATTCCCTAAATCCCAAGACCCAACGTCAACAAAAATGTACATCGTGATTAGTTAGCGTTTATTTATTCCCATAATTTTAATCCTTTAGTAAGATAATTTTTTATTTTAAGTATCAAACTTCAACGCATTAATTTCGTTGTATTAGAGTGTCAAATATATTTATCCTCGCTCTAAATAAAAAAATAACATATTCTAAGTTGTTTGTGTTTTTATTTTGTATTTTAAAAACCGCAGTTAATCTTTAAAGAAAAAAATTAAGTATTTGGGATTAATTTTAACAGCGCGACATGACACAGCAGACTTTAGAATTTAGTCTTACAAAAATAATCCCAATAAGAATGAATGAATGGATGGCATTATTTATAAGGAAATTAAGAAAGAAAAATGATGCGGAATTAAAATTCAAATTTGATCTTGTCCAATTTTATTTATTTGTTTATTTATTTAACTGGTTTTTATATTTTTAGTTCTACCTATTCTATGGGATTATTGGAAACTAATACATTTATACCGTGCCGTTGGTGTAGGCGTAGGCCAACAAGAATGTCAATGTATTGTTTTAAAAATTGCTAAGCCTAATTTATATCCCACACCTTTTTATTTACAATTTTTAATCTAATTCTACTTATGGGTTTAGATTTTCCCTCCGCCATCTTTTAAAATGGCGGCCAAAAAAACTAATAATAAATACGTCCTGTTAGTAATAAATAAAATAATAATATTTATTTCTCTAACGCAATTCCTTCAGAGAGGTATTTATGGATGGAAGTTTCATAGGTGGTGGGTTAGATAGTCCACCAAGTTAAGCTAATTTCCAGGGGGCAATATTCAAATATTGCAGGTGCAATTATGCGCGAAAGAACGGTCAGGATAATAGCAAAAGATATAAAAGGGTTATACGTCCTTATTTCTAAAAGCGCTTGCCTTAAATCCCGCCAAAAGAGGAAGAAGGAGAGAGAGAGAAAGAGAGAGTGGCCGTCGCTTGTTAAAACTGACTTTAATTTTTGCCTTGTTAGCCCGGCTAACTATACCTTATACCAAATGATATACAAGAAATAGATTAACGCGACGTTATCAGAGACTTTAATTTAAATAAATCATGTACTTTGACAAAAATTCCTCTATACAAGATCCACTGAATTCAGATTCCTATGATAATACCTACCTAACTTGATATCGGCTCAAGTTCCAATAGATAATTCACAATAATTATAATTTTTTTAATCTTTATATAGCATAACTTCAGGAATTAATAGATTTCAAAACGGATAGAGAAAAGATTGGCGCGAATTTTGTACGCGGCATCCAAGCAACCTGCACGTGCTAACCCAGAGCCATGGTGTAGTGACGTAGGGTAGGATGGTGTGGGGGTGTTGGTTTTGTGTCAAAAGCCGCGCCGGGTTCGCATTCTGATTAAGCGTTAATTTAAAGCGAACGAGGTCTGATTACCCTAAGGGACGTTTTCCCGAAATTACCCGAGGGAAACTTTTGATTGGCTCTTCTATCCCGGCCGCGCTTCTTCCAAACTCTCCCCCTCCCCTCCCCCCGGGTCCCTTCCCCTGATTCTAATCCCGCTTATGGATTGAACACTCGCTTTTAAAATAGCCACCACTATTCTCTAAACTAAAGACTCTTGATGGTGCTTTTTACATAGATGCCAATAATAGTGAAAGTTTAAAGAGAGTAAACCGAGTAAACACAACAACCTCAAGAATGAATATAAGACTGAAGTACCAAGTTATAGGTTATAGGTTAGATTACCATTCATTTTGGAATTGTTTGTTGTAAGTCGTCTACTTTGGTCAACTATTTTAAGTTGTTGCATAAGGCGTGCATGGTAATTGTAACCTGATTCTTCCCAACATAATTTTACATTTGGAGTGCACAAGGTTACTAAACCGAATCACATACGCGATAAATAGTTCCCTCATCATTACCCTATCTATTAGCGCTTAACCATGTACCAAGGCGCATGCATGCGCTTGTGTGTTTTTGTCCCACGTCATGACAATCAAGGTTTGTGTCTACTTGATTGCTGAGGATTTAGTCACAGAATTCACCCTAGCACGGTGCGATGTCCAACTGAAGTTTGATGAGCAGGAGAGCAAACAAAAATGGGGGTCAGCCTGGGAAGAATCATGTTACATAACTAAAGTATTAAGAGGATACAGAGTGTCATCCTTCTTCTATTACCCCTTCTGATTAAAATCCTGCCTAAATAGACCTTATAATTTAAACTTTGAGATGAGATTCATTTCTTCAACACGTTTTTAAATACCAAACACTTAAGTAGTGCACTTGTTAAGTACATTCTCAGCTTGAAAAACGCATTAACGTCCTTCTTTGCAAGTATTATCAAGGAAGTACTTGTAATAGTAAGCAAATTCGGGTAGATAATATTTTCCATCTTTAACTCAACCCAACATTAGCCTTTTTCCAAAAATTCTAAAAATGGATAGCTAATTTAAACCGCCGGCCGATACTAGTATAGCGGCGCCCCTTCTCCCATGGGATTGTGGGTAAAAACCCTTAATAAGGCTTGTTAAGGCGCTTATTATAGCGAGGCTCCTATATCGTACCTTAGCCTTAATCATTCTGGAAAAAGAGCTGAGCCTGATATAGTCGAAGGGTCGGATACCCGACTGCAGAATTTTTCCTAGTGTTTCCTGCAATGGTCAGTTATGTTCGGCTCAAATCAATTCCGAACTCTGTGATGCTCAAATAACAAATTACTGGCAACCCTGAAACTCGGTTAAAGCTAAGAAACGGGGAGGAAATTTATCTAGCTCTCTTTAGCGCAAGATATAAATTGTTCAAAAACTAAATTTGGTTTATTTACATTAAATGAGATTAAAAACGTTAGTATAACTGCGTCGATTCTTAATTTTAACCAAAGCTAGGCCTAAAATATTCCACCTGTATTTTCCCGCAAAATTCGAACGGAGCTCTTATTGGTCAACGTTTCAGCCAATCAAAGAACGTTACACGAAAAACATTAAAAACAAATTCAAATAAATACTCCGCATCCATCTCGTTTAGTCCTTGATTACAAACATACCACGTGATTACGGGACCTATCATTTGAAGAAGTATCCTACACCTCGTTGTTTTGGATTCGAAAGGATTTAAGAGTTTTAAGAATCCGTTTGGCCCAGTTACGAAAGAAGACTTTTAAGGGTTTCTTTGGCTGTGGCGCGTTTAAGTTCATCCAATACTACAAAGTGTTAGGCAAGCATAAACAAGATTCAACCAACATATACTGAAATATTGTTATTTACTTTCATTCTTTTTTTCTTAAACGTTAGTGAAGCCCAGAATGGTTTATAATACAATATTATCCGTTTGGTTTTAGAGTAGGCCTAGGGTTACTTAGTTTGCCAAAGATGAGATTAGCACCATTTTGGGAATGAACAACAGATAGGTAAGCAAGTATAAAGGTAAAAGCCAACTGCTTTTACAATTTGATAACGCCGCTGAAATATAGCTACCATGGACTCTGTAATCCATAGAGGACTGAAGAATTTATTATTGAAGCAAAACCAAATTGGCATAAATTATGATTGCAGTGAGATTAGGGGAATACATTATTTACTCCCACATATTTCCCTGAGTTTTCCAGGTTTTTTTCCCATATATGAAGTAATAACAACGGGAGAGGTTTTTTAATAGTTGAAGCAGCCCATTCAGAGCAAACTTACTCAAACCTCTCAAATTTCCCTGATTTCCCTGAAATTTACCAATAACTCAAAATTTCCCTGAGTTTTCCAAGTTTTTTTTCCCATATATGAAGTAATAACAACGGGAGAGGTTTTTTTATAGGTGAAGCAGTCCATTCAGAGCAAACTTACTCAAACCTCACAAATTTCCCTGAATTCTCTGAATTTTACCAAAAATTCAATATTTCCCAGAGTTTTACTACAAAATATAGATTTCCAGGTTTGTAGTAACTCTGTTCTTTGATGACACTTTACAGCAGACTTATCAGAAACACCCAGTGTATATTTAATTATAAATTGACAAAGAAATCAATCACTCTCCCATGAGTTTTCCCATCCCTTACACGATTTATAAGTTCCATGTAAGTATAGAGAGACAAGAATTTATCGTGATAAAGTCACCAGCAATCGGTATCTGGCGTCAATCTGTGTGTTAAGCCTAAATCCGATTCGGAAAATTGGAGACAATTAGGGGAATGGGACTCCCCGATGTCGATAACAAAACCCTCCTAAGCGATCTGTACTAATTATAAGCTTCCAGGATCAAAAGTCTTCCCAGAAGAAAACGAAAAAAATATAGAAAAAAGAGCGGGAAAAAAGATATACAGTTATACATTGTAGAGAATATGAAGATTGTATCTATCTTTCATCCACTCCTAAACATAGTATTTTATAAGAAAACAATGTGAGTTTCCATTAGAAATAAATTAAACCGAAGATTTAAGTCGGAGAAGTCGCTTTGCTCGCTTAATTAGACACGTGTCACCGAATTCGTGCACGGGTTTAAGTTTGAAAACTACAGTTTTTAGTTTCGTTGGGCAGTGACTGTTGAGATGGCGCCACCTCGTTAGTTAGCGCCTTTTCTTTCGCCATAGCTCACTCGATCGTGCCCTTACTGACGCGTGATCGAGTGAGCTATACGCTTTAGCAGACGATATATGAAAGGTTTAAGGGTTCTTGGCGCGATATTCGAATTTTTAATTTTGGATGAGCAGATATTTTAGTATTAAAAAGTCTTGGTTGTAAAAATCACAACATGTAATATACGCGACTCTTTTTACGTCGTCTGCTCTGGCGTCTGAACATAGCGACGTGACCGAAACAAAATTAACTGCAGGCGACCGACATTAACGTAAGATTTTACCCAGATAGTCTGAATCTGCCTTTGGAACTTTAGTATAATCTCCTATTCAAACAAAGTGTATCTATCTGATAATGAAACTATACATCTAACTAAACAAAACATATCACACTTCTTAATCACATACTTCATTTCTTAAGAAGAACACATACACCGCTGCGAATATATCCCAAATCCCCGTTCAAGGCAAGAATCAAGTATACAGGGTGTTTCTAATATGATAAATCTGCATTCATAAATTAATTAAGAGGGATGTTCTTTATACAAATGTAATTTCTATTTAACATTTTGACACTGTCCGGGCCACTGTTATCACGCAGACTTATCAGTAACACCCTGTACAATAGAAACGTCTTATCTCCCACACACTACGAGGCGTACTCCAACAAGATATAGAAAAGAAGCCAAAACTGAGGAAGAACTTATATATATATAGAGATACAAGAAAGACAAGTCAAATAATTGGCACCATTCCGCGTACTGTTTCGTTGGCGGGGTTTCTTTCTCTATATATCCAACAAAGCCTTGGATCTAAAATCCTTCGAGCTTAAGTCTTTTTAGACTTTGACTTAGCAGCGTCCACTCCTACCACCCCGACGCTCCTCTTTGGTCTTACTTAGAGTTAGAGGCTCTCTTCTTAAACAAGAACAGAGAAAAAGGGGAAGCAGAAAAAAATAAAAATCCACGTTAAAGCTTTACTTGTATATTTTCTAGTCTTTCTAATTTCTTCAAAATCCTGCCTCCTCTTTCTTCTTCAAGTCTCTTCTATATCTTTCTTTCTCCTCTTTTTTTGAAGGATGGGGAGCAGTTTATAAGAGGGGATTTTAGACTGTAGGTTGTCTCCGTGAATGAGGGGGGATGGGGTTCAAGAAGAGGATTCGGGATTCTATACCATTAGGGATTAAAAGAATTTCACGAATTTCACGAACGGAGCGAGCTTTGGATTGTAACTTACTTTACCCCGCGCTGTTCTAATCCGTTTGCAAAAAATAGCCCACCCATTGGAATTACAAGTTGGGAAAACCAAAATATTACCTCTCCGTGTCAAGAAGTCAATGCGCTCCATAACAAGAATAAAACTTCAAAGCTATAACCCGATTACGATTAGCCCTTTCTTTGTGATCTAATTTCTACCATGATGCTTTCTTCTATTATAAAATTTAAACCTGATTATTTAAACGTGTATTTAACTTTCGGCTCACTCTGAACCGTTAATGTCCTTCATTACAGACACGAACATCAAAACCCAAAGTTTACTACACCTCAGGTCACAATTATTTACTCTTTGGTTCACTACGCCTATAGCGGATAATACTTGATTTACCCGACAGAGTCCAGACCTTAGCCTTCTTCACGAAATCATTAGATCAAGGATTATTCTATATACAGATGTAGTATAGCTCAAGTAATATATAAACAGCCATTTCAAATAATAATATTAAAAACTATCCTTGGAATATCTAAATGAAACAGAGCTTTAAAGCTACAAAACTACAAAATGCATCATAATTACGAAAAATATTTCCACATATTCACTTTATATTATGGATAAAGGGAATATTATAGTTCTGTAGGATGACTTTACACATCAAAACAAAACGAACGTATTACTCCTACGTAAAATATTAATAGACAGGCAAGGATTCATACCATTAAAGAAGGAGCGCAATATTATCCATATTTTCAATTCATATACAGAGAAAAGAAATTATTATGTTTCTGAGAGGAGCTTCCCATTTTGGTTGTTGTTTTGAAAAATATATCGCAATGCACGGGCCTTGATAAATATAGGAGGCAATGAAGGAAATATATCGCATTCACGGGCCTTGGTAGATATTGGAGGCAATGATTTAATCTCTCTCTCTTTGCACGAGAGGTTTATCTTTAATATTTAAATAAATATAATTATTTTTAATTATTTTAATCTTCAATAATTAACATTAATAATAGTTACATCGTTTAAAATAAAGTTATACCTATTATTATCTCATACTTTGCTAATATTGACGTTTAAAGTGAAAAGTACCCCTCCTGCCCGCTTCCTTCAGATTTTGGGGTATATATACTATTCGTTTCCATTATAATAGTAAGGAAAAAGCGCAATTGCGAAAACCTTTGGTGGCGATCCCACCTTAGGGAGGCTAGACGTTTCTCGTAACCCTAGCTGATCGCCGCGTATATCCTAAAACCAAACGATGATAATGGAGTAGAAGCCAATGATACAGATTGGTGTCTATGTGGAATAGACGGAAGACCAGTGGATGGTGGTGTTAGTAGCCAGTGTAAGTGCAGACTGGTGTCAATGTGGGATTGACAAAGAACAGAAGATGGTGGTGATTAGAAGCCAGTAAGAACAGACTGGTGTCCAAGTGGAATGGACAAAGACCAGAAGATGGTGGTATGAGAACTCAAGTAGAGGAGCCATTTCCGTGACTGTGAAAGCAGTTCGGAAATGGCGAACACGTTTGCTCCGATACGCAAACTGCGAACGCGGTCACGTGGGTGTAACAACAGACAGACACACAGACACACAGACACACAGACACACAGACAGACACACAGACAGACACACAGACACGGCCGTTACAGAACCTCTCCTGGACTACGTCACACGGAGAGGTAAAAAGATCTGTTCGATTGTTGTTTCGTTTTTTTTTTTTAAGTTTAGTTTTGGAGATTGCGGTATTGGCGATGGATTAATTGGTAAGGTAAATTGTAGATTGGGAAGAATGGTGTGTTAATTATCTAAGGATTAAAGTGGAAAAGCCAGACCCTCGACTTTGATTTCTTTGAACAGTATTTACGTTATATATGAAAACAACATCAAAACACTATTTAATGTCTGCAGGGTTCGGACGAAATTTTTCAATTGAAAATCCCGGACTTTTATAGCTGCTCATCCCTGACCAAATTTTGCCAATATCCCTGGGACCATTTTAAGGGGTTTACCAGAGTCCACTTCATAATTACACCTGGGCCCATATTTAGCATGGTTTGTAATACCAGACAAAATCCCTGACCATTCCCCAACTTTTTAAAAAAACCGTTTCCAAATCCCTGACTTATCCAGGTTGTGTTTGAACGCTGATCAGCAAACAGGAAATTAGCAACAAAAGGCATTATATTACTTTTTTTTTTTACAATATTCCATTCACTCTCCCTTTAAATTGTAAAGGGTCTTCACTAAATACGATAACCCTTTTATAATATAAGACTGTATGGTCAATATTGCGTAAAACGAAAACACGAGGAGCATTAATTATAATAAAATCCGGGAATCTCTGCCAATTTTAAAAAAAAGTCGTATACAAAATCCACCTTTATAATGAAGGCATTGTTCGGTGCAGGTAGGCCTAGTACACCCCCGGTTAGGTTAGCTAGCTAGCTAGCTTCCTCGCCCGCTATTGGTTGTTGTAATTCATAAAGAAGAAGTCGGCTGCTCTACGTGGATTGAAGATTACGAAAAACTTGGAAAAGTAAAATCCAAGGTCGACAAAACGGATTTTCAAGAATTAAGTAAGAAAGAAAAACTTATATATATATTTAAACCAGCTTTCAAATTCAAGTATCCTCTGAGAAACGCGTCAAAGCATGAGTAACGTATTAAATATAAGTAAGTATGCCACTTCCCGTATCTATTGCAGTAATTCTAAATTACTTCAGAAATTAATTAAGGTATCTTCCCATAATGGGGGTTTCACAGTCATGAAAACGAGATAAGTTGGGAGCAACTCTAATTTAACCAATTATATTACTGCTTTTAGATTCAAAATTCCCTGACTCTCCAGGTTTTCCCTGACCTTTTTTTTACGATTTCCCTGACTTTTAGGCCCAATTGTTATTATTCACCCATTTGGATGGTTGGGCCGCATGCACTTTAACCAAATTCCCTGATTTTTTTTGAAAGTCTTAAAATTCCCTGATCTTTATGGCCAATTTTGATATTCCCTGATTTTCCCAGGTTTTCCCTGACCTTTTTGACCAATTTGGAAATTCCCTGATTTTTCCCAGGGTTCCCTGACCTTTTTGGCCAATTTTGAAATTCCCTGATTTTTCCCAGGGTTTCCCTGACCTTTTTGGCCAATTTTGAAATTCCCTGATTTTTCCCAGGTATTCCCTGACCTTTTTGGCCAATTTTGAAATTCCCTGATATTCCCAGGTTTTGCCTGACCTGCGCAACCCTGCTATTGGCTCTGTGGCTCACCCTGTGAATTAACCTACTCCTACCCCTAAGCTAGTTTTGATTGACAAAAAAATTATTTAACAAGTTTTTTTAACACGCCTTTATAAGTAATCTTTAACATAGTCATAGTGTCATACTTATTTTTATAACCTTACTTATAGTCAAAAAAGCAATAATCCCCTTCTGAAGCTTTGTATACTACCTATAATTTATAAAATATTTATTCTTAATCCTCTTCAGGGACGTATTATAAGTTTTAGGTAAATCAAGGGGTGGGATAGTTAAATGTAGAAATAAATATAACATTCATTAAAAAAACAGTATAACAGAAATAATAGGTGCTGAACCCCTCGGTTATGAAGGAATGATGGATTTCGATGTAATCCCGGATTCCGTCCTCCTAGCCCTCTCCCTCTCCGTGGATTTCGGGGGATTTTTCTCTCGCTAGTCTGTCTTAGGGAAGGTCGACAGCATCACGGGGGATTAACGCTGGTTAAACTTATAATTATAGAGCAGGGGGCTACAGCATTCAAGTTGAGTAAATTATCTTACCTTTTCTTTTCGATTTAATAAAATTACTTTCGACATCGCGTGAAATTTTTAAAGTTAAAGTTTCCATGTAATCGCAAAAGGAAAATAATTTTACAATAAACGCCTTTTCTATTTCATTTTGTATTCGCAACGAAAATCGTTTGTTACGGTTAATCCGCAAGGTTAAAGTTAATTCGAATTTAATTCAAAATTAACGGTAATTTTAGAATAATAGTTATGGATTCACAAAAACTAATTCACGACTAATTCTTTCAGTTTTAAAAATTAGTGAAATAATTTTTAACCGAAAAATTTATTTCTTGAATTTAAATATTAGGCCTAAATCTTTCGACACAAGAACAAAAGCGTGATTAATTAAATTTGATTTAATTTATCCCTAAAAACTTATATTTCATTTAATAAGATTACCACCAAAGTTTCGGATGACAATTCCTGGTTTTTCCTGACTATTTTCCTTGATTTTCCCTGATCTTAATAGAAGACCAATATTTGTATCACTAAAATAAAATTCCCTAATTTTCTCTTGAAATTTATAGAAATTCCCCGACTTTCCCTGACATTTACTGAAATTTCCCTGTCTTTCCTGGCATTTATTGAATTTCCCTGTCTTACCCTGACATTTATTGAATTTCCCTGTCCTTCCCTGGCATTTATTGAATTTCCCTGACGTTTTCTGGCATTTATTGAATTTCCCTGACATTTATTAAAATTCCCTGACTTTCCCTGGCATTTGTTAAAATTCCCTAACTTTCCCTGGCATTTATTGAATTTCCCTGACATTCATAGTAATTCCCTGACTTTCCCTGGCATTTATTAAAATTCCCTAACTTTCCCTGGCAGTTATTGAATTTCCCTGACATTTATTGAAATTTCCTGATGATGACATAACATGACTAAATATTAAAAAATTGTTTATCTATATTTGGCACCGACAATGCTATATTAATTAAACACACCAGCTTCCTAAATAGACACAATTGATCTAGTCTGAACAATCTGGCACTGCATTACTTCATTAATTAAAGTAATCAGTATGGCGGTTGAGACATTTTTTCGGAGCCCTCCGGGATTCGAACCCGGGACCTCCGGCGCGCCAAGCGAGTACGCTACAAGCTAAGGCAGATCGGGCCCGTTCAAACTACACTTTATAAACGATCTCATAGAGAGAAGAGACAGACGAAATCCACCGTACTTAACTTTTTACGAACGAGAGAGAGAGAGAGAGAGAGAGACGCGTAGTAGTGGCAGTCGCCGCTTATAACCGCGTACGTATCAACCAGTAGATGGTATTAAGTGCCACTACTCTGATCTGATCCCACATGCAGCTTATTACTCGTGCGGGGGAGAATCCCCCCCTCGCACGAGGTATTGGTCCCGGTTTTCAAGGTCTCTCTAGCGTAGCTTTGGCAATGCATGGCGACAGGAATACCGTGTGTTCGGGCTTTTCATCCCCATCATTGCGATTTCGATTTTTTAAAGTAAACACTTATTTGGTGACTCCACCAGAACGCAATCTAGCTGAAGCCGCAAAAAAGGATAAATAGACTCCGCCTCCTCCGAAGCACGCGTTGGTGCGGTGGGTTAAGGATGGTGGCGCGCGATGGTGCTAGTGGATAGCTTAAGTCTTTAGAAGGAGTTGTCTGCTGCGAGTTCTACTGTTAATATTTATTAGACTCTCACAAGTTCACAACTGGAGGTATGGCGTCTAGCAAAGAGTTTTTTATCTAATGCTCGCTTTTTTAGCCCCTATTGTTTAAATTTTTATTATCTTACATATCCCGCACGAGTGTCCTTTCTGCTGGGGCAGCTTGTTTTTATAGGAGATTTAAAAGAATAGAGAGTAAAGAATGAACATATTCACTTGAGGACGGTTAAGAGAGAGAGAGAGAAAAAGTGAAGTTAGGGTTAGAGTTAGGCTTAAGAAGAAAAAGAGAAGGTTGCCGTTTGCCAATATCCGGAGGACCACCTACCCCGACGCGGATATGCCCACCAAATCCCTTCTCATCCTTGAAACCCCCCCCTCCTATTCTCAAACTGTTTTTATCCCTTCAAGTCTCGATCGCCCTAAATCCCTTTACTGTTTGGACCACGTGATAATGATAAATTTCAAGGGAAGTGACCACTCACTTGGCCCATTCAGACTATAGACTAAAATCTTAAGCTCACGTTTTGCTAGCTTAATTAGACACGTGTCCAACGGCTATGTATTAAAAGATTCGTGCACGGGTTTAGTTCGTTCTGCAGTGACTGTAGAGATGGCGCCACCTCGTTAGTTAGCGCCTTTTCTTAGCCATGGCCCACTCGATCTGCCCTTACTGACGCGTGATCGAGTGAGCTTTAGCAGTCGATATATTTTTGAAGTTTAAGGATTATTGGCGCGGTATTTGAAATTTTGGATGAGCAGCAATTTTAGTAAATTCTAAAGTCTTAGTTCAATAATCACACTCGTTTTAAGTCGTCTGCTCTAACGTCTGTCTGAACAGGTAAATGAACGTGTCTATGCGACCGAAATGAACTTAAACCGACATCGGAGAAGCTTAGACAACTATAGCCTCTTAAACTTCAACGTCGTCACACTGCACACTTTCCGTTATTCCAATTTGCATTTGATACAACCACAAACCGCCGTACAACATTTTACAAATTCAACTTTCTCTTAATCGTAACATTTTCACCTAACTCGGTTAATTGTCGTCCTAAAAAGCATCTTCTAGGAGACGTCTTAGGACCTTTTTTGGGGGGGGGGGGAGGCATTGACAAAAGACTAAAAAGAGTAGAAAAAGGGATCAAGAATGTTTAGGAGAGAAAAAGAGAAAGAGAGTAAGAGAGAGGGAGGGAGAGAGGGAGAAAGAGTAAGAGACACTTTCTCCTTGGAAAGACTAGCTCCCAAAAAGGATGTGCCCGTAATCCTTGATCCCGAGACGCGACTTTGAATTAACCTCGAGTCGTTTCTTATCAAAAACTTGCTGGGACTCTTTGACGGTGGCGGCGGTGTCGATCCACTCTCTCTCTCTTCTTTGGGCATGCAGACGTCTTTGGGGGTTTGAGAAACGCGATTTAACTTCAAACGAAGAAAAGCCGATGGACAGAGGGATTAAGGAGAAACTCCCAACTCCTATCCCATCATCCCTCGCATCCATCTAACCTCTCTTTAGACCAGAGAGGGAAACCACTAAACTTAAAAAGATAATTTGTTTGCATTGAAGGCATCTCAATACTTGTATTTTTGTTAATAAATGAGAAACAAAACAACCGTTATTTTAGTTTTAACATGAAAATAAGCCACAACATAAGTTTATAAGATATGTTCCTGAAATAAGTATGAAGACACAACCTATACTACGTAATGCTACTGAGAGACTTACAGCTCGAGATAACTAGTTCGAGAACGACGTAAGCGAGTCAATTGAAGTCCTACACTCGGTGGTTAATTAATTTTGCATGCAGGACCAAGTTCCATCTAGGTCCTATTTAGTCCGCATTACTAAGCCCCCTTTGACAGCAGCGCCTCACCAGGCGTCTTCGCTTTACCCTGAATCTATGACCTACCTCATTCACTCACTTCAAAATTACAAGCTCCAGTTTCTAAGTTACCAGAATTTACAAACTTATGGAAGGAACATATCTTATAAACTTATGCCACAATTAAGGTAAAGTGTACTTTAAAATTTAATGAGCGTGTTAGTGAATTACCCCTCGGAATGGACTCTTTGCAAAGGGTTTTTCCAAGACGGAAAAAAATTTTATATTTACGGGCAAAGGGATTAAGTTCAAATCGAATTGATATAAACGCGAATTGCATTCTTAACTTTTCCGGATAAGACAGAAGGTGTTGTTTTATTTTATATATATTTTTTTAATATACTGTAGGCCTAAAAGAATATAGCGGATATTAAAAACAAAAACAAAAAAAAAACTAAAAACGATTAGTCATGACATGAAATACCCAGCCCATTTAATTTCATTACGGTATGTATAATCGAATATTTAATCTAAAACTAAGATTTAACATAATTATTTATTATTTTGATACGGTAAGTTTCATTATTATTTGAATTAGGGTCAGGTCAAGATGGAATTTAGTCGTTAATTTACATTTTTTTCCTGTAAAATAAAACTATTTTGCTCTGATGTAAATAATTGAGAACCAAGGTAATTGTTATTGTTATTTACGCAATGGATTAATTGTAAACATTGCTAATCTTAAATTTATTTATTTTTATATTATATAGTGAAAGTTAAATTGATTAAACTTAGCTAATTACTATCGGTAATTATAGCTTGTTTCTACATGAAATTAGTCGATTGAAGAAAGATCCAATCCAATGAAAAAATGGCCTATTTAGGCCTATTTTTTGTAGTATATCTATTAAAGTGTTGCTAGCACTATGGACTAACCCATAGGTCATCTCGGACATTTGGGTATTATATAGTGAAAGTTAAATTGACTAAACTTAATTACTATAGGTAATTATAGCTTGTTTCTACATAAAATAAGTCGATTGCTAAAAAAAACCAATGAAAATAAGGCCTATTTAGGCCTATTTTATGTAGTACATCTATTAAAGTATTGCTAGCATTATGGACTAACCCATGGGTCATCTTGGGAATTAGGGTTCAGAGAGTGACACAAGGAAAGAAGCTGTAAACGGAGAACTTAAGCTGTATTTAAAATTAATACTAAAACAAAAATAGGTCAAAAAATAGGCCTGAATTTGTTTATCCGATGGTGCCCTATTGAAAACACGGCAAAACTATATAAAAATAAACTAATTTGCATTTGATAAACCCATATTCGATTCTAATATAAAGCTATCTCCAATTCAGCGTAAAATTCTTTTTTAAAAAAGTGGCGGCATTTTTAAAAGGCGGGAGAAAGCACGTGGCTGGCGGAGAAAAAATTGAAGAATAAAAGATTGAAAATGCTTAGAGGATAAAACACAAAAGACTTTGCTGAGAAATAAGTGCTCATGGATGGGGGCCTGAGCACAAGCCCCCCAAGCTAAAGAAATCATGCTTCCTCTATAGAAGCACCTTGAAAATCAGCGCTTCGTTATAAAGATTTATATTTGATTTCTTTTTCCCGCTCTCCCTGGTTTTGGAGATTTCTTTTTTGCTTCTGATTCGTCTTCCAAATCCAAATCCTTATTATTTAGGTTCGTACGTGCGGAAAAAAACCCAAGCCGGTGTTATACAACCGCGTACCCGAGTGTCTTGACTGCCTGTCTCCGAGACTTCTTTCCTTGATCATCATCGCGTCTAGATTCGACTTTCGAGCTCCGTTCGAATTAAGAATCAGCTTAATTTAAATAATTTTTGACTTTAATAATTGATTTAATAGACTTCCATAAAAACAACAAATAAATGTTAGCTAGGTCCAAATGTCCAAGTAAATTCTATTTTTAAAGTCAGAAATGATTTAAATTAAGGTGATTTTAATTCGAATGGAGATCCGATCTATATAGACGAGATCGAGGAAACTTTGGAATCTCGTGAAATAGCTATAAAATCTAGTGAAACTTTAAATGTATCCTACGAAATCTCGTGAAAAATATTAAATGGCGTCTATGAAATCTCGTGAAATATTAAATAGCGTCTATGAAATCTCGTGAAATATTAAATAGCGTCTATGAAATCTCGTGAAATATTAAATGGTATCTATGAAATCTCGTGAAATATTAAATAGCGTCTATGAAATCTCGTGAAATATTAAATGGTATCTATGAAATCTCGTGAAATATTAAATAGCGTCTATGAAATCTCGTGAAATATTAAATGGTATCTATGAAATCTCGTGAAATATTAAATAGCGTCTATGAAATCTCGTGAAATATTAAATGGTATCTATGAAATCTCGTGAAATATTAAATGGTATCTATGAAATCTCGTGAAATATTAAATGGTAACTTTTAAATCTCGTGAAATATTAAATGGTAACTTTTAAATCTCGTGAAATATTAAATGGTAACTTTTAAATCTCGTGAAATATTCAATGGTAACTTTTAAATCTCGTGAAATATTAAATGGTAACTTTTAAATCTCGTGAAATATTAAATGACACCTTTTTAATGTAGTGAGATTACATGGAGCTTCCTTATCTAGTGAATGACTTTCCAAACTGCGACGTAGAAGCCACCTTTTCAATCAAACAAACAATTCATTAATTTCCGTAAATTAAAATTGTTATTAAAAATAATTAATAATTTCAGAATCAGTTCGAACACGACCTGTCCATTTATAGATTATTCCCGGTTAAGTATTCGATTTCTATCTTAAATTAAGATATTTAAAGTATTTCATCACCTGCAGTGTTAAATAGTGCGTATTGTTTCGTTATTTTTCAGTTAAAAATTTATATTTTTTTTTATATTAAATTTTATAAAACTATAATGCCTGATTAATTATTTATTATAAACCTAAAAAAATTAAAGAAATATACAATTTTATTTTTACAAGAGATTAAAATTAAAGATTAGTACGTGATCGTGACTAAAACGTTGTACACGCTTCGGTGACGAAAAATGATATAAAAATGTAAAATTATATCAAAAAAAATAACGAAAATGAAGACTTTATTTTTTTTTCTTTTTTCGCAAATGTACGTGGGCCATTTATAAAGTAATTACGAATTCAAGAAACGTTAAACGGAATTAAATAAAATGATAGGTATAGTTGGTTACATTTACGAGATAAAGATCTATGATAATATCTTCGGAGATTGTAACCGTTTGACACCTACAACAAATTTTATAAATTTATCTACAATAACAAGTCATTTATTTCCCTTTAAATTGTTATTTACTCTCGATTAAATTTAAAACTCGATACCAGATCACGTATTTAAGAAGTTAAACTTAAACTTTGTTATTTTCAAATCAGGTATCAGAAGTAAATAAAATCTAAAATATTTCCCTTAAAAATTGAATTTAGTAATTAATATTAATTTGTAACGCTTTCCCGCGATTAATTTATCGTTAACTTAATTAACACCTAATGTTTTTTTTATTTTTTCCTTTCCCGGAAAGAAATAAAAATATTTAAGTATATTTATTTTTGAAATAATTTTAATCTTAGCAATTTAGTTTTAAGATTGCACATGGTATTTAACGGATAACCCCTTAAATTTAATTAATTAATAAACTGATTTAGACAATGATTTCTTCTGTTTTAATCAAGGGGGTCATCCCTAAAACACTAAATCAAATTATAACTCGATTTGAAACAGTGTCTCTTGTGGTAAACAAAATGGAGATAGAAGTTGCATACATTTTGGACTCAAAATCTATTTCCCAAAGAACATCCCACTTAGTTAATTTATGCATGCAAACTAATCAGAAACACCCTGTACACGTATCAATATTCCTTCATATCGAGCTAAATTACTTCTGTTTCACATTATTATTCACATAAAAAGTGTTTAGTTTAAAGCGGTTTTAATATAGTTGTTTAATATAGCGTAAGAATTGAAGTAGAAAATGTGGTTATTTATTTTTTTATGATATCCTGACATTCCATTATTATAAGGTATATAAGAAATTTTAAAAAAAAGTATAAAAAAACTGTCTTCGTTGCACTCTACTTAACATGTTAGCGGGATCATTAAGAGTATGAGAAAATATTGGATTTTTCTCTCTCTAAAAAAAATTCAATATTGTCTTTTTTATTTTTAAAACCCGGTAGATTTCTATATTATGCAGGTAGAGTTAAGTGTGTTTTTAACCTAGGTTTCGTGTCAAAGAGTTTTGAAGTTTTCACACATTGCTATGTCATAAGTTTATAAGTGATATGTTCCTTCCATAAGTATGACACTACCTATACAAGTTCGTAATTCTACTGAGAGACCTACAGCTCGAGATACTAGTTCGAGAAGGAGAACGACGGAAGCGAGTCAATTGAAGTCCTACACTCGGTGGTTAATTAATTTTGCAGCTAGGACCAAGTTCCATCTAGGTCCTATTTAGTCTGTATTACTAAGCCCAAATTTGACAGCAGCGCCCCACTCATCAGGCCTCCCTCGCTTTACCCTGAATCTATGACCTACCTCACTCACTTCAAAATTACAAACTCCAGTTTCTAAGTTACCAGAGATTAACAAAAACTTATGGAAGGAACATATCTTATGCTATGTTATATAAACCCTGATTCATTTAACTATATGGAATAGCAATTCAAAGTGACAGTGAAATGGGTCATTTAATCAGCGTTTGTTTCCCCTGTGAGATTTAACATTTAAGGTGATATTTGTGTCTACTTGATTACTGAGGATTTAGTACTACCAAACAGTTATAGAATTCACCCTAGCACGGTGATGCGATGTGCCCATCTTAAGTTAGATGAGCTGGAGAGCAAAAAAAGGGGTAATTCCCTCGCCTGGGAAAAATCATGGAACTACATATCTAAAGTATTAAGAGGATCCAGAGTGTCACACTTCTTCTATTATCCCCTTCTGGTATTACCAAATGTAAGAAAGATTACGCAAATTACTATATCTAAGAGAGTTAGGTATGGTGGATGGATGGGGATAGGAGGGGGGGTGTTTTGGAAGATGTTGTGTTATACTGTTTCTGTATGGAGGTATAATAGTGTCACACAACGCAATGGGCATTAGTCATGCATTAATAAAGGAACCCCATGGTGGTGGTGGTTGTGCTGCGCCAGGTACACACAAAGAACAGTGGTTGCTTATGACAGCGCTGGCAAGAAGTTTCTAAGAGTGAGAGAGGAAACGCGGTGGTGGTGGCGGCCCCCATGAAAACGCGCGCGCTCGGCCCTTATTCAATTTTCCCACCTAATTTTCCCGCGCTAAACACCCGTCGAGTTATACTAAATTTTATTTAATGAGAATAATGTAAACGCCAGAGCGTAACGGAAACTCATAACGTAAAGTTTAAGTACAAATTAAGTTTAATGTGCAACTTAATCGGGCCTGTACCGGGGTTTTCATTTGTAATCTGACTCAAAATCTCTTATGTTCTCAGACTGATTTCCATTTCAAGATTTACGTGATTTCCCCTGATTAGGCCTCATTAAATTGTAACCCAAATCGGGCTTTAACTCGGAAACGTAATGCTCAAATTTTCCTGATTTTAGTTTCACAATTTCAGAAAAACAAAAAAATTAGTTAACCCGGATATCAGTTCAGTTCAAATACATTCCCCTGATTTCCCTTGTTAATTTAACCAACTCCAATCAACTTAATCAGTTATTTCAACAACAACAATTCTACTCATATTTAGAAATTCAACAAATACCCAAATACAAACTTTCTAACCCGGACATCAGTTAATTTTTCAATACATTACTCTGATTTCAAACCCAAATCAGTCACCTTTCTTTAATTCAGTCAGATCAGATAACCCTCAAATTTCCCAAACTGATTTAAATATTTACAAAAATTCAAATGTTAAATTCTAGTTATCAGCCTTCATGAATTTCATCCACTACATTATGAATATAATTAAAAATTTAGTGTGAGAAAATTTACGATTTACGATTTTCTTGATTATTTTAAAAAGGTAATATTTTAACAGAACTTTCCCGCCTTCCGTCTCACGCATGTTGTAACGTTTTGAAACCGAAATAAATTAGAGAGTTCCTTGTTTCTTAAACACTACCGGAGCCTTTTAAACATAAAAAAAATTAAATAATAAGGTGAAATACCTGAAGGTCAAACCCTTTTTTCTCTATTTTTTTTTCTTTAACATCAAATAAGATTTAAATTAAGGTGAATTTAATCACGTCCGGCGAGAGCGCGGTGTGTTTGAAAACGTCATGGTGACGTAGATAAAAATTTACCCATGTTATACTTGTATTTTTGCTACAAAAATTAAATTATGAAAATATTGCTTATGGGAAATCAATTTTGAGTGGAAAATGTAACTTATATAACATTTTACCCCATAGAAACACCGTTTGCAAATTATAATTTGAGTGTTTTATGGTTGACCCCTTAATTAAATTAGCATTGCCTAACAGTTTCTTATGTTAAATTTAAGGGGTCTTCCGTAAAGTGTCCTCTACTAGGCAAAACTGTCATTGAAGTTACATTCATTTTCAATTCTCAAAAATGTTGATTTCCCATAGAATTATCCAACTATACTTCGGTCCTATAACTTCTGTCCCTTTTTGAAACACCCTGTATAATTCAGGGGTGATATTAAAATCAATCCGCAGCTGAAATTAACTGTGCAATGGAATTAGGGTGTATTCCAGTTTTAAATTTATTTAATGACAGTTGCTACAAAAGCAAAGACCCTAATAGCCCTAATCCACTAAAATCCGCCCTAAAGCTACACGCCGAGGGGTAAAACACTCCAGAAATTGAAATATTGCAAATAAAATTATTTTCTCTTCAATTTGAAGGGATAGTATTTACTGTATTATTTTAATTTGGATTGAATTAAAATATTTTAATTAAATATAAAAACTTCTTGATGAAAACGACACATTTATGACGTCACCCGATAATAGGCCGGCACAGTTATGACGTAATTTTTGAACTATGACCTTTCCGTTTTTGGAATTATTCCCAATTTAATAACAAAATTATCCAAATTATTTTTTTTTTTTTTCATTTTTAAGTATTATTTAAAACAGCTCAAATACTCGAAATTGTGCGACTATCCCTTTAATAGAAGCAATACGTGTTATACCCCTCTATTTGGGAGTCCCTAAATGATGGGGAGTTTTGAAGTTTTCGGATGTTTTTAAAAAAAAACCAACCGTTCTTAAGGCTATTGTGGATTTCCTTGAATAGCTGTCAAAATGACAAGACTGGCTTACGTAGAGGATGTTTAAGAGGAGATTTAGGAAGATTTCTTCTTCTTATTTTACAACGAGTAGGCGAGAGAGAGAGAAAGAGAGAGAAGAGCGAGAGAGAGAGAGGAAAGAGAGAGAGGAAAACGAGCGCCCACATTCGATAGAAACCGTGTAATTATTTAAAATAAAACGAAAATACACTAAAGAATAAAAATGAAAAATTTTCAAGTTACGTCTGTATGATTCTTTACATTTACAAATACTAAAGAATTTCCCAAAAAATTACTCGTTTTTCAACGCTATTTAGTTTTGAAAAAATAAAATTACTTTTAAAAAATTAATGAAATGCCGAGGGTATTTTTCAAAATTTGCTTATTATTATTAAACCAATTTAATAATTTTTGCACTAATGTAGTTAGTAATGTTTTACAATGAAGCAATCAATAAAGGAGACTTTGCTGCAATGTATGAATAGTCAAGGCAACTTTCTTTCTAATCCAAATAAAAATACTCCATGGGAAATGAAAAGACTCAAAATTATTTAATTTCCCATAGAACCATCACACTGTACTTAATTAAGTAATATTTTTAATTACTAATTATTATTGTAAATAAAATCACCGGGGGGGGAAGAAGACGCGATTGAAAATGACAGGAAATTCAAAATTATTTCACGAGGGAAGCGTTAATTCACATTCAAATTGAAATTACTTCGACAAGGAACAATTAATTAACATTAACAGAAATTAAAAGATATAAGTTAATGAATGCCATGATTAAAGTTTTTTAAAACTTACTATTTGGCGTTTGATTCGCGTTAACTTCACCGCCGGCCGCCGTGGCCGGACGATCTTGTAGAATGCCGTGTAACATGACAGCGGCGGTCAACTGTTGACCAGTCAACTCTGACCCCGCCGCTAGAATTTCGGAAGCCGACCTCGGTAGTACGAGTGCTGGTTGAACTATAATTAAAATAATGATAACAACAAACTAATTTATAAATCTTAAAATATGATAACAGATTTAGGCGGAATTACGATTATATACATCCGGAATTAATGTTAATTTTTTTAAAAGGAAATTGTTTAGTTACAACCTCTTATGATTAAGAATTAAGTTTATTTAAATTCTCGGTAGACTATCTTAGTCTAAAATTAATAAGCATTAATCATAATGAATTAAACGCTAATCGGGGTATCAAAATCCGGTTACCGGATATCTCAATTAAGAATAAGATTGGCAAAATTTTAGGAATTTTATTCTTAAATTAGAAAATTTACGCTTAATTTGAAACGGAATCAATTAAAGTGACTAAAAGATTGAAGGCTTAATTAAATGAAACGAATTTGTTATCTTATCAAATTTTTTACAAATAAAAATAATTAAACTAAACTAACCTTTAATTCCAATCAATCCAAAACTAAAAACATATTTTCATCGCGTCAAAATTTCCAATTAAAATAATTAAACTAACCTTTAATTTTATTTCACTAAATCCGTAACTAAAAACTTAATAAGTTATAATAAAACTAAAATTTATATCTGTCACCTCTTCCTTTCCTTTCGATGACAAACAATATAACGAAAAAAAAAATAATAATAAAAATCCGGAACAATATTATTTCAAATTTTAAACTAATCTATATTAACCATTAACGGAAGGTGATAAACAACAATAAATAAATAACAACTGGTTAGATTAACGTTATTTAAATCTATATATCTATCAATACAATTTGATCCGACCTATCTCCTTCAATAAACAGAACAGAACTAAACTAATTCTGCGAGAGATTGTTTGGTCCTGTAGCACGCGCGTTGCTTGCAAAAGCCAAAAAGGCGGGAAAAAAGAATAGAGAAGGCGCGCGCGCGCGAGAACTTGGTAGTAAAAGGAACTTGAGTGATTTCTCAAGTCAGTCTCGCGCGGAGTTTCCCGCGATTTAGAGGAAGAAACACGACGCGGGTCCCCACGTGCAAAGGGGGGGGGAGAAGGGATGAAGGAAGAAGGGGGAGTTGAGGGGGTGTCAGTACAAAGTAGCTAAAAGACAGACAACAGCGCGCGCGCAGGCACCCGGAACTTTTAACTTCGTCCTCTCTTTCATCCATTCCATGGTGGAAGGGGAAAGAGAAAGATGCTCCCGTTCGTTCCTTCTCCGCTCGCTGCTCTTGAGCTTCCCAGATCCAGAGGAGTAATTTCATCCCCTCCCTACACCTCATCCGTGAGCCAATCCGTCCCGTGACAAATACTTTTCTCTCTCCCACTCCTCTCTCTCTCTTCTTCAACTGTTCTTTCTCCGGGATATAAACCTATCCCTCCCTCTTTACAATGTCTTATCCATCCTAGTTACTCCCCCCCACCTCGCCCGCCACCCCCAATCAAAGATGGAGAGAGGTTTAAGATCAAGTCCGGTTGGCTTTGTTCGCACTGCACGTTTTTTTTGTTTTGTTTATTTATAAATGAGAATAAGGTAAGTTATATTTTTTTCCTCTAATTGTTAAACTGTACCTTTAAAACACCTTTACCTTTACAACAGGTTTTCAAATATATTATTGCGTAATATTTCTTAGAGTTTAATAATTTGCGTGAAATATTTAAATTATTTTGGGAACAACAATAGGATAAGTACAAGTGTTAATTGCCAGTCATTTTGTGAGTGGAATTCAACCGCTATTTACAACAGATTGAAAATTTGTAGTAATTCTGTTAGATTAAAATCATTCAGTTTCAAACCAGCATGAGATGCTAATTAAGCCTGAAGCGCATGCGTTTAAAATTAATAAACGGTGTTACGGAAATTTCTCTGGCCTCTTTAGCCTATGCATACACACTATAACAATGCGTTAATTCAACTTTAAAATAATTTACTTTTTATACTTCAAAACAAATTTAAAGTCAATTAACACTCTTAGATAATTAAGGGGCCTAAAATAAGCTTGTTTATCGAATCTAATGAGAAAATTCTTACTGAAAGAATTCTAGGATTCTTTCAGAAATCTAAGATTAAACCTGGCCGGTGATACGATCCAACCAAATCCGCCCTTAAAACCCCGCCACCACCACGTGCCACCTATTCCCGCCAATTCATTAAAAAAGGCGGAAAAAAAAACAAAGAAAGGTTGTTAAATCGAGCGCGAAAAACTTTTTAACAAATAAACTCCGGTATATCCGATAGGATACGTTTCGATCCGTTTTTGCGACCCCCGTGGGAGTGAGGGGGGGCTTCACTATCTAAAGAAAAATAATAAATCCCAAGTCTATAACACTGCGTTAAGCTGCCCTCGGTAACCTATCCTTAATACGTATCCTTCGCATTGAAAGAAAATGTTCTTTGGTGCATGCACGCGTGGTTAGGCATTGCAAACCGGGATTAGTAGAAATGGCGCCAATCCCGTCGGGGGAAGCCGGGGGGGGGGGTTTTCTACTTTAATCTCATCCCTCTCCGTCCGTCCAGTCTCTTCCCGCCAAATCTCACGCGTCTGGAAAGCACGCGCGCGGGAATTAACCGAGGGGTCCAACACTCAAAACTATTTTAAGTATAAATAACAAAAAATAACAGAAGGGGATAATAGAAGAAGGGTGACACTCTGTATCCTCTTAATATTCTTTAGTTATGTAACATGCATGATTCTTCCCTGGCGAGGGAACCCTTTTGTTTGCTCACCCGCTCATTAAACTTCATTCAGATGGACATCGCACCATCCTAGGGTGAATTCTATAACTGTTTGGTATTTACTAAATCATCAGCAATCAAGTAGACACAAACCTTGATTGTCTTGACGTGGGACAAAAATGTACAAGCGTAAGCAGACGCCTTGGCAAATAGTTAATCGCTAATAGATAGAGTAATGATGAGTTAGGAACTTTTTTTCTCATTGCGTATGTGATTCGGTTTTGTAACCTTGCTATAATAAATGTTAATTCTGATGTTACAATTACCCCGCTTTATGGTGGTACACTTCTCTCTAATAGAAGTATTATACACTTCTGGAAATAATTATACAGTTTCCGTTCGTCATTATTACCTAATCCTTTGAATCAGTACACTCACTAACAATACTGGCAGCGCTGAAGTTAATTAAAGTTAGTTAAATCTAAGTTTAAGTGCGCCGCTAGTGTTAAACCCCTCGACAGACCTTTCCCCGGGCCATCTTCAAAACTGGTAAGAAAAGAACGAATCATACGAATCCACACACACACTTTAAAAAAATAAGTATGTTTAATAATGGAATATGTGCGCGAAAAACATCTTTGGCGATTATCAAAAACCTAACGCCGATCAAGAAAAAATGTATATCTTTCCGGGTGTATAGTCCTGGTCCATATTGAAGTAACGCCGCCGATACGGCGGTCGCTCATTTTCGGCGGCGAAACCTAGCGCCATTTTCGGAGGTGCAATGCTGCCAGACACATTTCCCTAGTATTTTTTTGGACTGATTGTCGTCGGCTGCTATTCATTCCGTATTTGGACACAGAACCAGCGTAGGAAATAAGGCGGTGGCACAGGGCAAATGACCAGTTTAAAAATTGCCTGGACCAGTTTAAAAATTAAATCCGAGGGGGGTCAGTGGTCCACAGGACCACTAAGAAAATTCAAGGGTTTCCAGAGTCCAGATATTAGCTATTATATTGCAATTATCCACTTCTTCAATTTAGCAGACGACGCACCCTGGTCAGTGGTCATGGACCAGTTTATTTATTCCAGGCCAGAGGGGTCGCTGGCCCAATGTCCAGTTTAAAAAAAATCCTTATTTCCCACCCTGCACAGAACATCCCTAAAGGTTAATTTTTGTTCACGGAAACTTTAATTGGCCTTATTTCAATACTATTTAAATAAATTGGAAACCTCAATTTCTAAACGTGGAACAAAATATGTAAAAAATTAAAGAATAAGGCTAGGAAGCTGCCATTTTATAATTGTGCCCAGCAGTTCACTCAATTATGAAGCAGACGATAATCAGTTACCAAAACCACGGCCCACCCGCTCACGGACGTGATCGAGTTAGCTATGCGAAAAAAATCCCTCTCTCCGTAAATGGCGGCCGATCACGTGATTTTATTTTTCCCGCGGAAAACGCCGCGAGATTCTTGAGAACTATGCGGCGCTCAAATGGACCAATACTATTCATTTCATTCACTTTATTTATCCAAGATATCCAAAATTCTATACTAAATGGATGGATGAGGATATCTTTCCTTCTTTCTTTCTTTATTCAATATTCAAGGGATTTATTTTATTTCTAAGTAAATCCTTTTATTATTTTTTTTCTAGTTTAAATATCCGGTCTTAACTCCCGCTTAAAGTTGCGACATATAGGAACAAGGTGCATGCTGGGATAGGTGCCAAAAAACGAAATCTCGAGTTTCGTAGAAATATATTACGTTTAATATATCCTGGGTTAGCGATGATTCATATCAATTTTTGAATAATTCTATTTTGTTGTTGTTTATGTAACCTATTTACAAACAAAATTAGGCTTAACAATAATACTTAATAAGGTGCGGCACTTTCAAGTGTTATAACTTTGGTTCTATAAGAGATACTCGGAAGTCCTTTGAGTATGTTATAGTCCGATTTATTCTCTATCTAACGGTACTAAATACTTGGGGTTTCAACAATTAGGGCCCGAGTAATTAAGCAAAATGTAACATCATAAAAGTCCAATCCATAGGATTAACATGTGTTTATTTACATGACACCATTTAACTCTGGTCCTATATTAGATACGGAGTAGTCCTTTGAGTATGTTATAGTCCTATTTCTCCTCTTTCGAATGATACTAAATACTTGGGGTTACAACAATCAGGGCCCGAGTAATTAAACAAAATGTAACATCATAAAAGTCCTCTCCATAGGATTAACATGTGTTTATTTACATGACACCATTCAACTCTGGTTCTATAACAGATACGGGGAAGTCCTTTGAGTATGTTATAGTCCTATTTCTCCTCTTAAAAACGATACTAAATACTTGTGGTTTCCCATTAAGGGCCCAAGCAATTAAGCAAATTAGCAAAATAGGATAATCTTAATTCCTTATAAAACAATTAAACCGCTTTCCAAATCATTTCACCATCTCTTTAATCTCGAAAACAATCAACAGGGCGCGGTTCAGGTGCAGAAATCAAGTAGAATTGTCGCTAACTAAAATGAAGTGGGTAGTTAATTACCCAAAAAAGGTATTATATTTCTTGCAAAACAACTTTTTACCTAACAGCCAAGTTACCTGACTAAACCTAAACAATAAACACACGAGGGGGTAGTCAGTCTATTACAATTCTTTCCGGTAGGCTAAACCCTACGGGGGGACAAGATGTCTTACCTTGTCTTCGCCGCACGAGAAATGGCAAATTATATTATTTGATACAAAAATAATTTAATGCAAAATACGAACGAACGACATCGTCTATCTTTGTCACGAATATCTTTTCGTTCTTGGTACAGTAATTCAAGGTAATGATTTTAAAACCCTCTGAATTAATTACTTCTCGATTAAACGACGCGTGACATTAGAACATAAGTAATTTAGTAACGATAAGTCTGACACTTTTGCTTTGATTTCCCTTATAGAGTTTTACGACGTAAAAAGGTGGGGTAGGCAACCCTTAATAGACCCTTCTCGACGTAAAAAGGGGGAATGCAAGGGGGTTGATACATTTTCGCCTCTGCGCACTCTCTTGATCCCCCAAACCTACAGCGCAGGCGCCAAAAAGCGAGATGGAATGCAAAAGTTTTACCCCCGTGTTTTTCCCTCTTCGTTACATCGAAATGGTCTATTTTAAATTATACTCGAGGAAAGGAAAATGTCCTTCCCCTATACATGAAAGGCTTTTGGCGCCATCTAGTGGCAAAAATTTTCGGCCCATTAAATGCTAATGTTAAAAATAAAATTTGAAAAGCGCTCTTTCATGATGAAACGTCAACATATACTTTGGTACCGAAAAACTTTAAAATGCATAGCTCATGCAGAAACACACTTTCAAATTATAGCGCCTTCTAGTTGCGAAATATTCGTCCCATAGACGGTACTAATGTTAAAAATAAAATTTGAAAATCGCTCTTTCGTGATGAAACGTCAGCATATACTTTGGTACCGAAAACTTTAAAATGCATAGCTTATGCAGAAACACACTTTCAAATTATAGTTGTTAGACTTATGGTTCGTATGTTATTTATGGTACCAAAAATATGATACTATCATCTCAAATTTTGCCAGTGTTGCCAAGATTTGGGCTGGACCAAATCCCATTTTACCCCCTCGGGCAAATGGAGGTTTGGGGGGGATGTTGCCCCCTCCCCTGGTGGTCCTTATAACTAAGGATTAAAATCTTCATCTCTTATCCTCCTTGGGGCCTTAATCCTCGTCTTTAAGGCCAGAATTTTCCTAGAATTTTACGAGGGTATCCCAAGATGCAGTTTGTTTCAACAGCCGGAGATTGCAACGTACTACTAAGTTCCGAGTCTAATCCAGGGTTACCAAACTTCCCTGACAGTGACGTTGTACCATAAGGACATTATCTCTCTCTCTAAGGGCCCAAGATTCTATGTTACTGTTGAAATGTATGTATGTCCGATTTGTTCAGCCATCCGTCTCATCTCGAGTGGTATAATAATTGTATAGCCTAAACAGAGGCCGAGCGCATTCGCTGCAGAGTAACCCGGCACTGAACATTTTTCCCTCCTTCAAAGATTTCTCACGACAGCTCTTCGTGATTTTTACTAAGCGCGAATTTACCTCTTGTGTCTGAGAGAGCTGGGGGGTTCTGGAAATTCTCTTACTTATTTTTTCCCCTCAGTCCTTCCTCTCTCGCGGCCCTCGCCTACCCGCCTGTTTTAGTTTGATTCCCAACCGCTTGGGAGCGTTATCTCAGAGCTCGCCTCTAGACCACGACCGGCTTAGGATATCGGTAGTGGCTGATTTTGAAAATTATTTTTCTCTACCGCGAATTTGACGAAAAATTCGGAAGGAGCCCCTATACAAAATCTACGTCACATCTAGTAGAACTAGATGTTTTTGCTAATAGATGCGCTTGGGCCCTTAGAGAGAGAGATAATCTCCTTATGGTTGTACACATATTTTCAAATTCCATGATTTTTACTTGACAATTTACACCAATTATCATATTCCCTGACATTTACCCGATAATTCACAACCATTTATCAAATTGCCTGACTTTTACTTGACAATTCACACTGATTTTCAAAAATTCCCTGACTTTTACTTGACAATTCACACTGATTTTCAAAAATTCCCTGACTTTTACTTGACAATTCACACTGATTTTCAAAAATTCCCTGACTTTTACTTGACAATTCACACTGATTTTCAAAAATTCCCTGACTTTTACTTGACAATTCACACTGATTTTCAAAAATTCCCTGACTTTTACTTGAGAATTCACTTAAATTTTCAAAAATTCTCTTAATTTTACCTGACAATTCACACTGATTTTCAAAAATTCTTTGAATTTTACCTGACAATTCACACCAATTATCGAATTCCCTGATTTTTAGCTGACAATTCACACTGATTTTCAAATTCCTGACAATTCACACCCAATATCAAATACCCTGACTTCACAAGACATATCAGTTAATCCAAATACAGTGACATAACTAACAACTCTAGATCTGGGTACATTAAACTTCCACGTAATAACAAATTACCCAAAAGCTACCAATTTAATCAACATTAATTTCTACAATTAGTTATTACCAACCAACACAACACGCTTTAATCAATATAGCAAACTCCGGGTGGAACGTAGATGCCCTTACATACAAAATAGGATGGTGGGGCCCCGGGATTAAGGAGGTTATCCCGTAGAAGAGAAAAGCGCGGGAAGATCAGCGCTCGCCCCAAATCCCTTCTCCGAGATGATATTAGCGAAAGGGGGGAGGGAGGGAGAAAGAAGGGGGGCGGGAAGACCCCCTCCGGGTCAGAACTCGGATTAAGAGAAGCGCGCGCGGAAGGGATAAAGATGGTTTGGTATGCTGCGCGTGCGCAACTGGGATCACGAGAACGCGGGGATCTCTAATCTGTAATCCTCTTGTATATAACGTTGCCAGCTTTGCCACAGCCTTAGCAGCAATTCCTCGAAAATATCGAGTGATCGAGCTATACACGTAAGATTCATAGCAATAAGAAATAACATTGAGCTCATATAAACATATTTAATTTGTTATACATAGGAAGAATTAGGTATTTTTCTTGTTTAAAGGATTTCTCAGAACAAAATATTTGGGAGTTAGCCCTTTGGGACATTTTTATTTGTTTTCGGGCCGCCATTTTAAAATATGGCGGCAAATCTAAACCCATAAGCTTACCATAAAGCCCGTCTATAGGATTTAGCATTAGGGAACCAGTGTACTAAATATTATAGAAATCTGTTGAAATACGCAATGTTATTCCATAAAGAAGGTTATTTTACATTTCTGGCCGCCATTTTTCAAGATGGCGGCGAATTGGAAAAAAAACTTACTTAGTGTGTGCCTACTGCTTAAGAGTAACGTCCCTGCAAAACTAGTTTCAGCCTCCTAGGTAAAGCGGTTTGTGCTGGGCGTTGATTATTAGGCAGTGAGGGCTTTGACTTTGTATATATATTTTGGATGTCTATGAAAAAGTGGGGATTTAAATGAAGAGTGTATTAGGATATGTCGGCCCTTTTGGCGAATAGCTTTTTAATACATATCGACGAATAAGGAGGAGAGGAGGGGAGGGAGGGGGGCGTTGCGGCGGGCGGCGTAATGGAATATTTGGCAGATTTGAAATTCCAAAGCGATAAACTCCACAGTCGAGATTAAAATTTCATCCCATCCTCCCCCCCCCCACTCCTTCCTTCCTTTCATCCCCTCTCTAGAGTTTAAAGGTGAATTTAGAGAGTGATTTAAAGGGAAATTGAAACAATATCGTTTCGTGGTACAGCTTTGATGAAAAATTACGTAATTGCAAAGAATTCATGAATTTAATAGCAAAGAATTTCATGAATTCAGTAGCAAGTCATGACAATCTTATCAAAAATTCCCACGACAATCTTATCAAAAATTCCCACGACAATCTTATCAAAAATTCCCATGACAATCTTATCAAAAATTCCATGACAACCTTGTCAAAAATACCATGAATAACCTTGTCAAAAATTCCATGAAAAAGTGGGATTCTCTTTAACTATTTAATATGTGTGTTGTTTATGTTTTGGTGAAGGCTCATGTAGCTGATCCGCTACAACCTTGTCAAAAATTCCATGACAACCTTGTGAAAAATTCCATAAATAATCTTGTGAAAAATTCCATAAAAAACCTTGTCAAAAATTCCACAAATAACCTTGTCAAAAATTCCACTAATAAACATATCAAACACACAAAAGCATAACCAAGCTAGTTAGTTTCCCTTGAAAATTACTATGCACAATATTTGTAAATTCCTGGCCGAGTCCGTCATTTATTCTCGGCACAAACCATTTGAATTAAGTTATGACGAACTAAGGGATGGGCCGCGATAAAGACGAGGATCATGGAATCTTGTTTACTCCTTCTCTCCATTCACTCTCTCATCTCATCTTATCCTCCCAAACATCATCATCATCATCTTTCACTTCGGCAGGAGAAAGAGAGAGGTAAGAAGGGGAAAGGGGGAAGGGTACGATTCGGGATCGTTGCTTTCATGTTCAGATTTTCCAAATTCTTAATAAGTGAAGGGATTACGCGATCACACAGAGAATATGACATTAAGATCCGAATTTCACTCCAGGGAGGATGAAGAGAGAGAATCTATATTTGGAGATCGAATATCCGTTTGATGATTCGCGTTTAATTTGCTATATAACCATACACCGAAATTATCATTCAAACTATACCGCCATACGCCCAACTTAAGTCGATGTCAGCTATAAGATTCCGACTTACAATAGTTCGTTTCACATTTATTTTGAAAATAATATTATGGTTAAAAGTGTCTTTCGGATTAATAAGTAAAAAGGTCGTATCTTTCAGATTAATAACTAAAAAGGTCGTATCTTTCGGTTTAATAACTAAAAAAGGTCGTATCTTTCGGTTTAATAACTAAAAAAGGTCGTATCTTACAGATCAATAACTGAAAAAGGTCGTATCTTACAGATTTAATAACTAAAAAGGCAGTATCTTTCAGATTAATAACTAAAAAGGTCGTATCTTTCAGATTAATAACTAAAAAGCCGAGTATATTTCAGATTAATAACTAATAAAGGTCGTATATTTCAGATTAATAACTAAAAAGCCGAGTATATTTCAGATTAATAACTAATAAAGGTCGTATATTTCAGATTAATAACTAAAAAAGGTAGTATCTTTCAGATTAATAACTAAAAAGGTCGTATCTTTCGGATTAATAAATAAAAAAGATCGTATATTTCGGATAAATAATTGATTCAAGTTTAAAATAAATTTATTTAATTAATATCAATGAATTTTAATTTAAAAAAATGTATTTTTAATCAATTCAAATTAATTTAATTATTATCAATGCATTTTAAATTTTAAAAAACATATTTTTAATCAATTCAAATTAAGAATACTTTTAATCAAATGAAAAAAAAAGTATATCTTTAATCAACTAATCAATCAGCGCATATTTAATTAAAATAATTAGTTTAAAACTATATTACCTCACAGAAAGTTAAGTGAAATTAATTTCAGAAAATTGCCGGTTAAATAACTTACAGTACTTGAATTTAATCTAAATAATTAAAGATAAAAACTTCCCGTATCGCTGCTTAGGTTCAAGTTACAAAAATCTTAAAACGTAAAGAAAAATGAGAGATAAAAATTCAGAGCGAAATTTGTTATTGTTTTAAAAAAAAACCTCAAAACAAAATGGGTGGAGTTTAAAACTCCATCGTCCAATAAAATTCAGGAAGGAAAGGGATTTTGTTGTTTCTTTAAATCTCATTGATTGCAATGTCCTTGTTTGGGGGTGGGAGGGGGGCCAAAACAGGCGGAGATTTGTTAAAGGGATTTTATTTTTGACATTATTTCCTCATTCTAATAAAAAAAGAAAAATCTCACGGCATTTCTAGGCCTAGTAGACGGAAGTCGAATGATTTTGATTGCGAAATTGGTTGGCAATAACCGCGAGGAATAAATAATTTCCTCAATTTTAAATTAATAAATAAATAAAGGTTTAAATTAAATCATCTTAAAAGTCTGTATTTATTTATTTATTGATTTAGTTTTATAACGAATTACGAGTAATTATGGACAGGTGTAGTAATGACACCTGTTATTATATTTTAAGTCATTCTTATTTATTGATAACGTAAAGGTAATATTACTGCATAAATTATACAGGGTGTACCACTACCTGTATATTATTTACGTCTTAAAGGTTACATCCAGCTAAACCGTGCTTCACTGCAATACACCCGAAATTTCTCTTTCGCGCCAAAAACGGGTTGACTGCGGCGCGCGGGAGCGTGACGTCAGGATTGGGATACGTTTCTCGTAGTCTGCTAGCTTTTGAATGCATCGCAGGCATATAGTCGTAGGAAGTTTGCTTTAATTGCTTAGTTTATTTTAATCATGGTTCAGTATTGTTGCGCGTATGGTTGTAAAACGTCAAGTGCTACTCCTGGAAACAGTTTTTTTAAGTTTCCTTTAGGAAATCCCACATTGTTAAAGGAATGGCTGGTGAAAGTTAAGCGACAAAATTTTGTTCCAACTAAGCATTCGCGGCTTTGTCAGGAGCATTTTGATAGCGATTGTTTTGAACCACGAAGCAGTAGCTCTTACCTAGATTTAATTGGTGTTAAAAGCTCAAGTAAAACTATAAGAAGATTGAAACCTAACGTGGTTCCAACCTTATTTACCTATTCTAAAATTGTTAAACCACCCAGACAAGCAGTGTCAAAAAGGCAAAGAAAACAAGTAAGTGCTACCAGAATGGCACCTTACAATTTTAATTTTAGTTTGCTTAATTATAAAACATTAAATATTTAAAGATCATAACTGGTATTCTTGAGGACCAGTCACATACAAAAAAAAACTCTCCCGCTGAAAATATACCCTCTACTAGCGGTGGTTTTGAAGTAGGGTTACATTTCCAAGATGATTCGACTAACCTCATAAATACTGAAGCTAGTAAAGAAGTGACCATTGACACAAGAAATCAAGCATCTCAAACTAAAAACATCACAAAGTTTCGGTCTAAGGGTACACAAACTAAAGACAAGTCAGCTGGCACATTAACGGAGAAAGGTTCAGGTAAATAAATAATTACATAACTGTTAACCAATATAAGACCCACTTTACAATTTTAAAATTATCAGACGTTGTGGAAAGTGCATCCCTGCCAGTCAAAATTTTTGTTGACAAGGGTACTCAGTATTTTTTGTGTGATACTGAGGATGAAGAAGTTAATTCTGAAGATCCAAACTTATCGTTTTATGAACCTTCCTCAGATTCAGAGACAGAGTATGTCTCAAGCAAATTTAAATATGAATGACAAACAAATAAACAATTATTATTTTAGGGATGATGATCAAGATGAACCACCAAACCTATCCAAACGCCCCAACGAGGAGAAAAAATTTATTGTTTTTATGAGCTGCCTTTTGCAATTATTTCAATTTTGTTCTAAATGTTTTGCTCGGTGTGCACCCGCAATCAAATACATAAAGGGTTCAATGGTGAGAAACCCAGATTTGATTTTAAACAAGATAGTTATTTCAGTGGGCTGTACTTTTTTCCATAAATGAAGGTGTGCATTGAAAGTCTCTGCGTAAATGGTCATGTCTTACAGTGGTATAGCCAGCCGTTGCATGGAAAGCTGCCGCTTGCTAATTTATTGCTATCAGCGGGAATTCTATTCAATGGTCAACACCCTACAGCTGTTATTAGAATGTTTCAATCTCTCAATATCCCCTTCATATCCTTATCGACCTATTATGTGATTCAAAAGTACTATCTATACCCATGTATCATGAATGTGTGGGGAAAGCAAGAACAGCTAAATATCCAAGAGTGTCTTAAATCTAAAAAGGGAGTAGTACTGGGAGGAGATGCCAGATGCGATTCTCCAGGTCATTGTGCAAAGTATGGCAGCTACACTTTAATGAATCTGGAAACCAAAAAAGTTATTACTTTTAGTTTAGTTCAGGTATTCAAATTTTAAAATGTAGTTTTAAACCAGAGGGTTGTGAATCATTCACATTTCATTACAGTCAAATGAAGTTTCTTCATCTAATGCTATGGAGCTTGAAGGATTAAAGCGCTGCTTTGCAAAGTTAACGTCACATGGAGTTGTAATTAAAAATCTAGTTACTGATCGACATTTACAGATCCGTAAATTTTTACGGGAAAAACACCCCAAAATCATTCATGAATTTGATCCCTGGCATGTTGTCAAAAGTAGGAAATACTTTTCAAGTCTGGATATTATAAACTAAGATGAGAGTATATAATGATTATGAAATATTTAGGTTTAAACAAGAATCTGTCTAAAGTTAGCAAATTCAAAAACTGTGAAAGGATTGCTAATTGGTCGCGAAGCATCTCAAATCATTTGTACTATTGTGCTGCTGGTAAAACGAAGGAGGAAAAGTTGGATAGATGGGAAAGCATGTTAAATCATATTGCAAACATTCATGAAGGTCACCCAGGACAAACCTTTCCCAAATGTTTACACGCACCTTTGACTAAACGAGCAATTAAAAAGAAAAAATGGATCAAGATTGGTTAGAAGAATGTAATACCGTATTATCAAATAGGAAACCTATAATTATTTATTTAAAATAGGTACCCAGGCTCATTTACAAATGACGAAGATTGCGAAAAATAAAAGATTTACCAATGATATTCAAATTATGTCAGCATTAGGCGATACAAGTTCTCTAGAAGGTTACCATGCTATGCTTCTTAAAATGGCCCCTAAAAACCGACATTTTTTCTATGAAGGCATGAGATCTAGGTAAAATTTTATAGCTTGGTTTTATCATATAATTAGTTCGCCCCATAATTAAACCATATTTATAGATTAGCACTATCAGCTCTACATCAAAATGAAAATGCTGAAAATAATATAAAAAAAATTGGCGGAGAAAACCAGTGCACTTTTAGGTTTCCAAAGGCAAAGAAAGGAGAGTGTGTATTAGTTTTAAGAAAGGAACAAGCAACTTATGGTGAGAACTATGACTTAGAAGGTAAACAGATTAAAACGTAAAATTATTATAGGTTACATTCAAGAACTCATTCAAGAGACAATTAAAAGAAGGGAAATTTACCCTAGCTACCAAGAAGCTGCAAAATCTCTAGAGAAAGAACTTATTCCACCTCCTCTTTCTTCATCATATCAACGTCCCACAAAGGAGGAATTAATTAAAAACTTCAAAACCAGATTTTCTCACAGAAAATAGGAACCTCTACGTATAACAACTAGCATTTGTCATAAACTAACACAAGGAAAAAAATAAAATATTTTAAACAAAAATAATTAACTTGAACATTTATTTGGGTATTATTACAATTATCCATAAATAAAACCAGCATAAACTCCTGCTTCAGAGGGAAATGTATCTCTTATTTTTGAAACTACACACGACGGTATAACCATTCTCACACGTTCCCCGAGTACTCTGTAGATGAATCCAATAAACTGCCTGTAAGCTATGTACCTATATTGTCTAAAAAGTTTAGAATGAATCTTTGGTCGTGGATAATGAATCTGGCAGCGTGATTGTAAATAGATCCCGCATACAATAAATGAAACTACGGGGTCAACTTACAATCATATCCCAATAAAATAAAATATATATATACGCATTTCTATCTAAAAGGTTTACACCAAGCCTTCTCATGGCACGCCTTGCATAAAGACCCTTGGCAGTTTCCAGGGCATTAATGTTTAAACATATATGGTGGAAATCCGGATGTTCAATTATACAATTTAATCCCTGTATTTCATCCCTTCTTGTTACCACCCTTTCTTGCTCCCAACAACAAACACACTCTTCTTCAGTGGCCATAATTTTACAATTAGTGCAATTACACCTAAGAGTTTGAAGTGTGAAATTGAATAATGATCTTAAGAAAAAAAATTACATTACATTTGACCTTATTTATTACCAAGAATTAACGTCTAACATTCTTAGGCCTATATCCAATTCCATAGAGGAATCGCTTAAGTCAGAGTCTGAGCCTGAACTCTCATTTTGGGTTGAACTTTCTGACCCACTGTCACTATATTCTGGCTCAAATAAATACGGCTGAACTTCACTCATTTTAAATTTAGTTAACAATAAATTTGAATTCACCAAACTAAAATAGCAAAATAGGAGAAACGTTACGGTATATCGTCGAGCGGTATAGTGTGGAGCGACCCGGTTCCCAATCTTGACGTCATAGCCCCACGTGATCACTTTTCGCGCGTTTTTTGGAAAATCGCGTCGTCTGCTAGTAATGCACTTTTTAATTGCTAATTATTGCACATTTAGACATGCTAATTTTTTTTCATATTTTTTTCCCTTTACTTTGTAGTGTGATCTATCGATTCGTTGTGTTAAATTTTTTTACTGGATGTAACCTTTAAACATTTTATCCGTATCAGAAAACTTTCCTAGTAAACAAGTCTCAACTGATCCCTAATTACCTTCATCAGTTCTCATTCAAACTCAGGATAAAGAACAACTGACACAAAGAGCTGACACTGCATTTTCCCAATAAACCAGAAAGCAATATTTTAAACCATTCCCCAAATTAATAATTTTGCGTCAGATCTCCTTCAAAATTCTCTCCCAATCCCTCATCTCTAACTTTAAAATTAAAGTTTTCTATTTAAAAGGTATCAACATAAGTTCATAAGATATGTTCCTTCCATAAGTTTGTCACTGGTAACTTAGAAACTAGAGCTTGTAATTTTGAAGTGAATGAGGTAGGTCATAAATTCGAGGTAAAGCGACATACTCCTGGTGAGGCGCTGCTATCAAAGGCTTAGTAATGCAGACTAAATAGGACCTAGATGGAAAATTAACCCAATCTCTCAGTAGCATTACGAAGTATAGGTAGTGTCATACTTATGGAAGGACCATATCCCTTATAAACTTATGAGGTATATAAAGGATTTCACCGCATCTTTCAATTTAAAACCTTATCATCTCGAGAGAGAGAGAGAGCATCAACATGAAAGGGTTATAATATCCATCGAGTTAATGGCTATCCCAGAAATCTATTTTTAAAAAATAATTAAATCCGAAACTAATTTAAAAGTATATTTAATTTTATCCCATCAGGAAAATTATTCCACGAAATCTACAACTATACAGTATAATTTGGACCATTTCATAAATTACTAGCGCAGAAAACAACAACACACAGGGGCGTGGCAGCCATCTTAGGTTATTTTCCATGGTGCCAACCAATAAGCAACGCCAGACGGAGTTCACCCGAGTTCATGACTACACGTGGAGGGAGGCTAGCCAACGGACTCACGCTGCCTCTAGCGGTGCTTGTGGCGCGAGGAAAATAACCCAAGAAGGCGAATTCCAACGCCCCTGTGGTGTTTGCTTCTCTACTGGAATTATTGAAATGTTCTATCTTCAAAAATGATTAAAGGAAATATATTTAATACTAATTAGAGATATCTACCAATTAAGAGTTTTACAAATAAATATATAAAGTAGTATAAAGGTTACCGAGTTCGTTCGTGCAAAGTCGCTTTTAAAACGATTCAATTGGCTTGCTTAGATTTACCCTTTAATTTCTTGTTGGTAGCCAGTGACGTAAGCAATTCAACTGCTATCTACAACAGACTGAATAGACAATCTATTTGGGGTTAGAGGTCACAAGCAGTAGCTTTTGAACGACAATTACTACAATAAAACCCGGCGCACTGGGTTTTTTAAAATAAAACCCGGGTTTTTTCTGCTGGCCACGCCTCCAATGGCCATCCACATAAACCCCAAACATCATTAGACGTAGCCATTAATTACCAAAACCAAAAAAAAAATCAAAAAATAAAATCGAGGGGATAATCACTCCAAAAGAAAAGCCACTTTCCCTAAACAGTAAATACCTTGAACAATCCCTAATTTAAAGAGTCAATCCCCTCAAAATATATATAGATTGCTAACCCCCGGTAAAGCGGGTAAGCCCCTTTCAAGGAGGGGAAAAAAACATCCCTGAAGGTTTTTTTATACCCTAATCTCTCTCTGCCTCTTTTTAAAGGAGGATGGGAAGCGCAAGATGAGGAGAAAGAAGCTCTCCCATCCCATAATCATGGCACTGTCACTTTCCATCAGAGGCTGTATATCCCCATATTTACTTCTTCTTTTTGTTTTAACTCGTTCAGTTTTAAAATATATCCCCCCAGGGGTATCACCCCCTGCCCCCTCAAACACCCTTCATGGGGGTATTCTTATAATATCGGATGATATAAAGAAAACCAAACGGACAGTGAGTGCGCGTGAACACTGGATTCAACCATCAACCGATGAAGTTGATTATTTGATGTAAACTTTAAATTGATTTTATGCCAATAAAAATTCATTCACTGAACCTTTGGGAAAATTTTAAAATTTTGTAACATTTTAATTTTGGCCAATTTTCAAAATTTCCCTGACTTTAACCTGACATTTTTGGCAAAATTTTCCAATTTATCAAATTCAGTGACGTTTAAACTTGATAGTTTGAGTTAATATTTAGCTTTTCTGACATCTTGGTCAAAATTTTAAGTTCCCTAACATTTTCCTGACCTTATAACCAATTTTTAAATTCCCAAACATTTCCCTTACCTTAGGGTCCAGTTTTTAAGATCCCCAACATTTCCCTGACCTCATGGTCCAATTTCTAAGTTCCCAAAGAGTTTCCCCTTACCTTATGGACTAATTTTTAAGTTCCCAAAGAGTTTGCCCTGACCTTATGGACCAATTTTTAAATTCCCAAACAGTTTTCCCTGACCTTATGGACCAATTCTTAATTTCCCTAATATTTCCCTTAATTTAACAAAAGGGGGTCATCCCTAAAACACTAAATCAAATCATAACTCGAAAACAGTGTGGAGATAGAAGTTACATTTTCGACTCAAATTCGAGTCTCAAAACCCCTTAATTCATGCATACAGACTTATCAGAAACACCCTGTACATAAATGAATGATTACCCCCGTTAGTATTTACTTCAACGTAACGCACTTCCAAAAGTCTGAATAGAGCGACCTGGTTGAGTTTTTTCTCCTTTTTTCCTTCGGGGGTAGCTTAGCCATAGACTCGTGTCAAATTTTAATCCCGACTCATCATTTTCAGGATGGTTTCATCCCTAGACCCCTATAGCTTTCTGGGTCTCCTTAAACCCTCTCTCTCTAACCCTGGCTGGCTTCGGGTGGGACCCATGGCACCAACCAACCAGGCCAGGCCCAGGGTTGCCTTCGTTTTTTTTTTAAAGGTTAGGAATAGTTTTTTATAGAGAATACCCGGTTTTTTTTCTTGGGTAGAGCCTGTCAGTGAGAGCCGGGATTAACCGGCCCCAAATGCAATTACAGGGGACTCGTGGATTTCATTTCCGCGGGATTACGTGACAGCCAGCACGTGTCACCTGGCGCTCATCACACCACCGTGAAAGAACCACCCCCCCCCCCAAAAAAAAACCCCCGAAAAAACCCAACTCCCTCTATAGCATCCTTCCTCTAAAATACGTCGACAATTCCACCACCCAGTCCCACTCTTTAAGTCTAGAGGAGTTTTTATCTAGGGATGCTTTTTCACTCCTATCTGCTCTTGAACCTCCGGGATGCTACGATCCCCCATCACTCGCTTCATCTCTCTCTTATCTCACTTTGAGATTACTTAACCTTATCATTTCTTCACTTTATCATCTAGTAGTAAATCTACTGTACATTAAAACTTGGGATGAATGTTTCTTCCAACCTTTTTTTTTATTATGGTTGAAAAAAAAAGGGTTCAGAATTTTTTTTTTTTTTTCTTTAGGGGATGGGTGATACTATAGGTGGGATTTTACCGAATTAGCCGGCTGCCTTTTTTGGAGAGTGCAAAAAGGCCCGGGCTGCTAAATTCGAAAAGAATTCGAAGCCACGAAAGCGTGTTAAGTTTATGCGAAAATTTTTGGGAATTGAGAAACTGTTAAGAAAGAGAATTATTTGGAAGTAGTTAATAAATACAGATAGGGTTGCCATGAAATTTTCAGTTTCAAATTCCCTGACTATTCCAGGTTTTCCCTAACTTTTTTGGGGGGCCTTCTCTGACCCTTTTGGCCCATTTTCAAATTCCCTAACCTTTCCAGGTTTTCCCTGACCTTCTTGGCCCATTTTCAAATTCCCTGGGATTTTCTACTTTTCCCTGACTTTTCTGGCCCACTTTCAAAATTTCCTGAGATTTTCAGGTTTTCCCTGGCTTTTTTGGCCCATTTTGAAATTCCCTGAGATTTCCTGGTTTTCCCTACGTTTATTGCCCATTTTAAAATTCCCTAACTTTTCCATGTTTTCCCTGACCTTTTTGGCCAATTTTCCAGCTTTTCCCTGACGTTTTTGACCTAATTTCAAATTCCCTGACATTTCCAGGTTTTCCCTGACCTTTTTGCCCATTTTAAAATTCCCTGGGATTTCCAGATTTTCCCTGACCTTTCTGGCTCATTTTCAAATTCCTGGCAACCTTGAAATACCATAACTATAGTAAAAATCATATCGATTAGAGAATTTATTGGCGCATTTAATAACTTCTCATTTTAATTTACTTTTGATAAAAAAGGGATGGCCCGCGCGTGGTACCCTGATAGGGATTTCACGAGACGGATTCAGCCTCTCGCGATCCCCATCCTCCGGGATGAAGAGAAAGAGAGAGAAGGGGTTATAAGGCCAAGGGGGGGGGAAGACTGAGAGTTGAGAAGGCTTATTTGTCACACTGGAATAACGCCTTTTTTAAATGGGATTTTTTACTCAAGCCTTGAACGCCACTTTTTTGACGTTAATAAAGACTTCCGTTGGTTATAGGCAGAGACTCTCAATCCTCGCGTCTAATCGGAACCCAGTTTCGTTTTGGAATTTTAATTTTTTTTTCTCTTTCAGTTTGAAACAAGACGGCCCCGGCCAGATTAGAGCCCCATCGTTTGTAAGGCTCCAGCAATCAAGAACGTTTTACTTGTGAAACACTGTAGTTAGTACGCAAGCGTAAAAAAGATATTCATTAGTATGCATGAATATACTCATAGTGCAAGGTATTTCTATACCAGAATATGAAGAACAGAGGTTGGCCTCCTGTCTAGGATTGGTTAAGACTTCCCCAAAGATACAAGTTCAGAAGTATTCGACCCCAAAGATACAAGTTCAGCAGTATCCGACCCCAAAGATACAAGTTCAGCAGTATCCGACCCCAAAGATACAAGTTCAGAAGTATCCGACCCCAAAGATACAAGTTCAGAAGTATCCGACCCCAAAGATGCAAGTTCAGAAGTATCCGACCCCAAAGATGCAAGTTCAGAAGTATCCGACCCCAAAGATGCAAGTTCAGAAGTATCCGACCCCAAAGATGCAAGTTCAGAAGTATCCGACCCCAAAGATGCAAGTTCAGAAGTATCCGACCCCAAAGATGCAAGTTCAGAAGTATCCGACCCCAAAGATGCAAGTTCAGAAGTATCCGACCCCAAAGATGCAAGTTCAGAAGTATCCGACCCCAAAGATGCAAGTTCAGAAGTATCCGACCCCAAAGATGCAAGTTCAGAAGTATCCGACCCCAAAGATGCAAGTTCAGAAGTATCCGACCCCAAAGATGCAAGTTCAGAAGTATTTGACCCCAAAGATGCAAGTTCAGAAGTATCCGACCTCAAAGATGCAAGTTCAGAAGTATCCGACCCCAAAGATGCAAGTTCAGAAGTATCCGACCCCAAAGATGCAAGTTCAGAAGTATCCGACCCCAAAGATGCAAGTTCAGAAGTATCCGACCCCAAAGATGCAAGTTCAGAAGTATCCGACCCCAAAGATGCAAGTTCAGAAGTATCCGACCCCAAAGATGCAAGTTCAGAAGTATCCGACCCCAAAGATGCAAGTTCAGAAGTATCCGACCCCAAAGATGCAAGTTCAGAAGTATCCGACCCCAAAGATGCAAGTTCAGAAGTATCCGACCCCAAAGATGCAAGTTCAGAAGTATCCGACCCCAAAGATGCAAGTTCAGAAGTATCCGACCCCAAAGATGCAAGTTCAGAAGTATCCGACCCCAAAGATGCAAGTTCAGAAGTATCCGACCCCAAAGATGCAAGTTCAGAAGTATCTGACCCCAAAGAAGCAAGTTCAGAAGTATCCGACCCCAAAGATGCAAGTTCAGAAGTATCCGACCTCAAAGATGCAAGTTCAGAAGTATCCGACCCCAAAGATGCAAGTTCAGAAGTATCCGACCCCAAAGATGCAAGTTCAGAAGTATCTGACCCCAAAGATGCAAGTTCAGAAGTATCCGACCCCAAAGATGCAAGTTCAGACAAACATCTATTTAATTAGCACATAAATAAAAGGAAATAAATATAAAAACCCCAAACATTTAAATTTACAAGTATCCGACCCCATAGATAAAAATTCAAAAGTTTCCCACCCCACAGATTAAGAGGTACCCCACCCCACTTCACCCCGACATTTTAGAGATAAGAATAAATAATAAAAAACTCTAGGTTTCTTTCAAGTCTCAATGGTTCAGTTGGTAGAATGTCTGCCTGTTGCGCCAGCGATCCGGGTTCGATTCCCGGGTCTGACTTGAAAAAAATTTAATTAAAATTAAATCTCTAACCGAGCCCAGTAACCCCTATGGGTGGGTTGTGGTAATATAAAGTTCCTTTTAAGCTAAAATCTGACGATAACGAAGCGACAACCCCGGCCACTACTACTACTACTACTACGGACGGACGGCTCGGGTCAAACTAAGAGCCTATCGTATACTACGATGTGGCTAAAAATAGAAGAAGAAGAAAAATGTATTATTTTTTTCTCAAAAGGAGATTATTCTGGATTTACGAATTTTTGGAAGAAAAGTTTTTCTAGTGCGGTATTATTAGGATTATCTTTTGATATGAATTAAAATAGTTAATATTTATTCATGAAAATATTTTTATTTCATTTATTTCTTTAAATAAATATATATATTTGTTGTTATGCCAACCAAATTCCAAGAATTTATTTAAAACAAGCAGGAATGAAACGGAATAACGTAATCAAGTCGTACGTAGAACACGATCATATCATACCCACGTGACCTTGGGGGAAGGCTTAAGAATAGTAAGTTCTCAAGCCCAGTATACCCCCCCAAAAAACCCCGAAATCAGAGAAATTAACATGGTGTTTATGGCTATACACAAAGATTCCAATTAGCTAAAGCAACAACAGAAGTAACCAGTAAACTGTCATTCATTCAGGTTCTTTTTAAATAAATCAATTCCTGATATTAATCTCTCATAGTCCAGGAAAAAAAATGATGTTTCAAATAATTTTTAATTTTTTTTTCTTATTTATAGTTAATTGGGTTTATTAAGTAATTTGGGGGTCATCCCTTGGGAAGGTTAAGATTATAAGGAATTAAAAATAAAAAGTAAAAAACAAAAACGAGACTTAATAAATGACCCCTTAATGTTTAGCGCTTAAAACATCTTATTGGAAAAAAAAGAAATTTCAGCAAAAAAAAATTTTGTTAGCGGGGGATTGAACTGACGATGGGAAAAATACAGAATGGGATTTAAGAGGAGAGTGAGAGAGAGAGAAAAAAAGAAGATTGGGAAAGAGAAAGGGCCATCTTTGATGACGGAGACAAATTAATACGACTAGATGAATCCCCTCATTAGCATGTTTTGGGTTCCCCATCAAGCTTGAGCCCTTGATACACTTTCACCCCCCCCCCTCCCCCCAATTTTGTCTTTACCCCGAAATCCCATTATCGTATATATGGACCCCACAAATCCCGAGCATCCAACAAGACAGAATGAATTCATAGATTACAATTAACAAAGAAAGTATACAGGAAAAATTAATTTCTATGTTAAGTTAAATTTCTCTTTGGAGTGTTATAACTTTGGTTCTATAATAGATACGATTAAATCCTTTGAGTATGTCATAGCCCCACTTCTCCTGTTTCCAACGATATACAATAATTGTGGTTACAGGGCTCGAGTAATTAAGTAATTAATCAAAAGATAGCGTTAATTCATTTCATCAATAAAAATTCTTCCGATACCTTCACTTTCAAAGTGTTGTAACTTTGGTGCTATAAGAGATACGGTCAAATCCTTCGAGTATGTCATAGCCCAACTTATTCCCCATCCAACGATACCCAATAATTGTGGTTACAACAATCAGGGCTCGAGTAATTAAATAATTAATCAAAAATATCGTTAATTCATTTCAGAAATTAAAATCTGACGACATCTCCACTTTCAGTGTTATAACTTTGGTTCTATAAGAGATACGGTTAAATCATTTGAGTATGTCATAGCCCAACTTATTACCTATCCAATGATACCCAAAAATTTTAGTTACAACAATTAGGGCTCGAGTAATTAAGGGAAACATAAAAAATAGAATTAATTCTAGACAACCCAATCCTTACGACAACTCAAACGCACTTTATGATAAACAAACATCCAGACATAATCACTTCCGTATACTTATCTTTTTAAGAAATAAACATCACGTTTTGATACAATTTTAAAGCCATAAATTTCAAGGACAATAACAGTTTATGTAACTAATTAGTATCAAAAATCAAATTAGTTACGAAAGTAGCACTTGAAAAGCGTTGCACGAAAACAACATCATGTTTTTCATCAAAATAGACCATAATTAGGTTATATAAGGAATAACAAAAATTAAAAAAATTTGGTTGTCTAGGACTATATGAAGGCCAGAGAATTATCTCGCATGTTCATAATGGTGCACTGACTGTGGTCAAATATTTGGGGTTTAGCGAGTGTCCAGCCCCTCGGTTTTAATGTCACGGTCTTGGTAATACGAGAATCTAAAAGTTAAGCACCGTTTAACACGGGGATAACAATATCAAGCCGACAGTTTTTTGCTTCTTCTACCCTATTTCTCGTCGTATTCGTTAATTGGTCGTAAATCGAATTAAATATTCAAACCACGATCCCCAAAATTTCCAGAAAGAGAGAACGCGTGCTCGGGACCGTCGTAACGATTATCCTAAACCTTTATGCGTCCTAACACCCAGAAATAATACAGAAAAAGGCGCAAAATTAAAATAAATTCGCGGGATAACCAGCTGGATTCTTAAAAAAGTTTCAAAAGTTTTTCTTAAAGGGATAGTGTAATGAGCGCCACCTTCTCAATTTTCAGATTCAAATTCTCTAATTTTTACGGGTTTCCCCTGACTGTTCCTGTGATTTTTCCCTGACTATTTCCTGCTATTTTCCCTGAATATTTCTCGCCAATTCCCTGACTAATTCCTGTGATTTTCCCAAACTAAATCCTGTGATTTTCCCTAACTATTTCCTGCAATTTTCCCTGACTAATTCCTGCGATTTTCCCTGACTAATTCCTGCGATTTTCCCTGACTAATTCCTTCGATTTTCCCAGACTATTTACAGCGATTTTCCCCTGCCAATTTCCTGTGATTTTCCCTACCAATTTCCTGCGAATTTCCCGCAATTTTCTCCCTGCAAATTTCCTGTGATTTTCCCTGACCATTTTAGGTCAAAAGCTAGTTAGTTTTCAATGTTCAATTGTTATGAATATTATTGTTAACTCTTAATTTGGCCAATTATATTTTAACGCTGTTAAAAGTTGAACACGTGTTCAACGTTGCAAACCCAATCAAGAATTTTTCCCCACTGAAATCAAATTCTTTGATTTAGGCCCATATTTAAATTAATAAAATTACCAGATTGTAACTGACCCTTGGCAGTTGGCAACAACTCTGCTGTAATTTATCATACACTCAAATTTCACATTTCCCTAGTGTCACTCTCCCTTTAACACGCGTGTCTGTCCTTAGTCAACGTTTTCCTTTCATTACAAGGGTCAACGCGAACAGTTTTCGCTCTAACAATCCTTGGACATTTTATCCCCGCACGGATTACAAATTACGAGTCCCAACCCCCATCTCCTCTCTCTACCGTTTGTACTCGCAAAAATATCCTAAAACTTTACCCATTATCACGGATCGAAAATTTTAGCACTCTTTTAAAATATATATCCCAATCTATTTATTATTCTATCCGCGCTAAAATCCAAAAAAAGTCCTTATAAATTTGATCAAAAATCAAATATAAAAAGAGATTTTTGATTCATCGGCCAACCGAATCGAAAACTCACTCAACGGTGGAGAATTTACGAATTTATTTTAGAAATATATCGTTTAAGGTTATTTGTCAAAATGTAATACTTTATAATATCCGAAAAAAATGCGCTATTATTTTGTCAATTTAAGACATCTATTAATAAATACTCCACCTTTATATCGCTAATCCTCTACGATTTCTAGGCCTAATTAGACTCAGTAAATAAATATTAAACTTACATTAAAACGAGGATGGATGGATTCCGATGATTTATTCTTAACGGATACCAAGGCTTAGCTTAATCCGATAATACCGAGACAATAAACTCACATTTCGCGATTCATCAATAATTCTAGCAATAATAATCCATAAAGGTTCTAGTTCATATACTTAATTCTAATTAATTTGTCCAGTTTTAGGATAAACAAAGGCTTAAAAACATCCCAAAAAGAGCGGCAATACATCGGCTCCTGTGTAGGCGACTTTTTTGTGAAGAGCGGCGCGTTATCGCGAAGGGGGAGAAGTCGAGAAGAAGAGTACTAGGACCGGTAAGCTCGCGCGCGGCGCGTTCCGATGGAAAAGTTGCCTGTTTGGACTTACGGCCTTTTTGATTTCATCTTTTATAATTTAAATAAATACCTTATTTTGAGTAATTTTTTTTATGTTTACTTATGTTTATTACACGCCGATTGTTTAGAACATTCTCCGGCTTTATAATTACCAAATAGAAGAAGAAAACAAAACAACCACAACTCGGTATAAAAATCCGTTGGGTGTTACGACGTTTTCCCTCTCAGCGCGATAGTTCAAAAGTTGCATTCTCACGTGATCCTTCCACTTTCCCCTCTTTAGGCTCCTTGCCGCCTTTCCCAGCGCTTTAGAGGTTTGATTAACGAGTCGCCGGTGAATTTTAGTCTAATTTTTAAGTCGGATTAAAATTAAGACTAAATGGACTTAAATCGCGAAATTTGTCATCAAAAGTGCGCCAACATTGTGGAGGCAAGAAATTTAATAATTTTGGGATGAAGTAGTTAAAGTAAGTTTAATTTTTTTTACATTTTTTTTAAAGTGAAGTTGACGTTAGGCTTAAAGTGGACATTATGAGAATTGGGTCTAGGGGGATGGGGGAGAAAGATTCAAGGGGAAGTGAAGTCATAAAGGACGAGACCCAAGTTTGAAAGGGGTGGAAACTTGATATCTGGCGACAAATTTAATCGGTGCCAGTAATTATCGGTCAAGATGAAAAATTAAATCTAAGATTAATTGAATTTAAATTGCAATCAAGTATTTTTTGGTATAAAGGGGATGGTTAAGCGTTAATTTTAGTTGACAAGGCTTGTATTGTTGTGACTGTCTTTTTAAAGGGGGATAAAGATTGAACTCTTGAGTGACTTCCGGTTACCAATTTTATAATGTAAATTGGATGGTTAAGCCTAAATTTCAAATCACAAAAGCTGGCAAAATTTAACACAACTTAAAATTGTTTAGCTTACCCCATTTTTACAAAAAAAAAACTAAACTAAACCAATTCAAATCGCAGAAAAACGATAATAGTTCCAGCAATTCTAAATCAATTACGCGCTAATCTAGGTATAAATTTGGTACATAATTTATAGTTGCAAAAATACCAATTTATAGAAACCCGCTTTAAAAAACAAACATATCCCAAGAAATAAGAAAATACCTTTCCTTTTTTTTTGTTAAACTTCGCGGCTCATTTACTCCTTCATCTTAAGCCTTTGCAACCGTGCCTAAAACATATATTAACATAGATAATCACACATTCACAAGTTCGGCTATCAGAAAACAATTTTGAATCGAAGATTAGATCATAGAAAATATAGTATAAGGTACAGAAAATGTTACTACTTAAAATTATTATTATTATTTAAATATGACTATTATTATTATATACAGGGTGTTAAAAAAGGGTAATTATAGGTAAATGTAATATTTTTCCCTATAGTGACACTGTTTAAAGATTATGAATGATTTTAGTCTTTTATGGATAGCCCCTTAATTAAATTAACATTGTATGTTCAATTTCTTACTTAAATTTAAAGGGGTCATCCGTAAAACACCGCAGTTATGAACATAAATACCAGAACACCGCAATCAGTTATGAACATACATTTTCGACTCAAAATCTTTCATAGAACCCACCCACTGTACTAGGGTCCTACCCCCCTCCCCCCTTTTTTTTTCTTAAACACCCTGTATATCTAACTCCATTTTGTAAATGAAATGACAAAGTTAAGCAACCCTCTATTCTTTAACCAATTTTCATTGATTCTTCAAAATGATTGTATTTTTAGTTAAGTTACTTATTTTGGTAACGTTAAGTTACTGGAAATTTCAAATTTGTAAAGCTTGGATTACAATGTTTGTATTTATTTTTAGAACCAGATTTTAGAATGACTAGCATAGGCCTAAATAACGAAAGAATCAGAAATCTATTAAGGCTAAAAAACGAGTTAAAAATTATCCCAAGGTTTCTGTTATTTTTTTCTGTGTGTGTTTTAAGATTTTTAGCTGTAAATATTATATTATGAAATTCTTCCAAGCGAAGGTTAATTTTGGTCTGGCGGTAGGAGGGCCTGAATTCAGGAATTTTGCTTAATTTGGCGGGAAAATATTTGGATGGGGAGGGGGGAACAGGCTTTCTATTAACGTCTGGGTTAAGTGAGGGGCGGATTTACAAATTTTCTATATGTATCATAATTTTAAAGGGAAGATACCACGCCAAAGTTTCGATTTGTAAATTAAGACTCGAGAGATTAGATTAAAGGAAAGCGCGGCTCCGTTGATGCCCTTATAGATGGCTTTTCTGCAGTGGCTAAGCTTGCTGAAGGCTAGTTAAGCCAAAGGCAGGAACCAATGGGAACTAGTGCATTAGGTTTGTTTGGTTCCTGTCTTTGGCAAGGTAAAATTCGTGTCCAGAAGATTAGCCAGAATACTAGGGGTAATCATGGAGCCGCATAGCGTACCTTCTACCTAGGAGGAGGAAAGTTTGATTCTGGAGTAGTATATTATAGTGCTAGAGCATAAGTTTTAGGTGCCACCTGGTTGTAGCAAGGAGAACTTCAATTTACGCGCGACTTCGCAACACAAAAAAAGAGAAATATAATATTTTCTTTCCCGAGAGGTGGCAGCACTGACTGATACTCAACCATGAAAAATATTAGTCTGGGATTTTCAAACTGCTATAGATGGCCCCCAACTTGCAAAATCTTGTCTGGAGAGGCCGACGTTGACGCAATTTGTTTGTAAATTTACGTGGCTAAAATATCATACACATTCCCTTTAAAGCGTGCTCTGATACTGATGATGTTTAGGGCGGGAATTGAGCGCGCCTTTTTTTCAATTACTAAAGGATTAGTGGAGTGGAGTGGAGTGGGCCTAATAAGAAACTCATTTTTAACTTAAGAGGTTTTTAATTGAACCTAGTTTCCGTAATTACCCTGGCTTCCCATTTATAAGAAATTATTCTAAATTATTATAAAATTCATTATAATAATCATTATCATTATTATTATAAACACCTGGATTATTATATTTAGGTAATTGACATTATTGGGAATCCTTTTAATTTTATAGATTGGTATTAAAAAAAATTAAAAAACTAATGATCCTTTTTCGAAAATAATTAATTCAATTCGCTATCGAGAGGAAAAAGATTTCTATCGACTCAAGGAAGCGTAACTTTTAAAAAGTTAATTTTTTTCACTCTAAGGATTGTATAAATTTTAAAATACGAATTTAGGATGCAGTAGAGCAGCAAAGTGTCCTTTTTTTAAATACCTGATTTTTTGAAATGGCGCGGGGAACATTACATCAATGGGATGGGGAATTTTAAGGTCAGTTTATCTGTACTTTGTAATTATCTATAATTATACAGTATTTTCGAGTTAATCCCTGCTAAGCCGAATTCAGAATTCATAATTCTTGAATTTCATTATTTTTACTTTACAGATGTTCTTATACATAGATATCTATTTATTTATTTATTTAAGAGAGTTGATACAATTTACACCATGAGGCCAAGCTACTTTGTGTTGCATGTACTTTGTAAGCCAAGTATAGCTGGCCTTGTGGTGTAAATGGTATCAAGTTTGGACATTTTGAGTCAAAAATGTTCAATGACATTTTTATTTATTTATTATATTTTTTTGAAAAGTGATACCATTTACAAGTCATAAAGTTATGATTAGATTGTTTTAGGGATGACCCCTTAACTAAATTAGCACTGTTTTTAAATCGCTAATTTAAATTTAAGGGGTCATCCGTTAAACAATTCAATCGTAACTTATTTTACTTTGGCCCTTGTGGAAAAAATGTCGTAGATGTTACATTTTGGACTCAAAATTGATTTCCCCCATAGAACGCGTCATACCATCTTTTTGAAACCCCCTGTATAACATTTTCGACGTGTTTCGATTCGACACAGTTCGTTTTCGAAGTATTTTCGACGTAGCTCAATTTTTCTCATTTTTCAAATAATTAAAAAATTCAAAACCACTATCAAAATCTTTTGACAATCGAAATTAAACGGTAATAACTAACCCTCAGATAAATTAAAGAAAAGAAAAATTATACCTAATTAAAAATTATCCACGGCTAATCTATCATTTTTAATCTCCATATACTTTTTATAAATTTTATATTAAAAAAAAATATTAAAATTTCCATTTGTAACTAATTAAACAAAAGTTCATTGAGCACGCGATATCATTATCCCGTCACGTGTGACGCTTGCTTGTCACGATAATAATCGTGATCATATCACAAAATAATAATACCCAAGCGTGTAAATAAAAGACGCGGTTTTTGACAACATGTTAAATTTTATCTCAAAGATCTTTAGGTTTAAACAAACAAACAATATAATATAAAATGAATTTGACCTAATTTTTATTACCTTTTTTAAATAATATTAATGCGTATAAAAATTAATAAAACGGGGCTTTCCAAGGACTATTTTAATTATTAATAGGTTAAAGATCGGTTAGGTATGATCAAGAAGTGATATCTATAGTTTATTAGGGAGAAGGTATAAATTCATTCATCCACATTTCTAGCTCTTTATCTCCAATCCAAACTTACGTATAGCAGGTCCGGAGTTAATCCCCGCCGCCTCTAAATTACAAACAGCGAGATATCTCATTGGTTCTTGAAAACTCGTGCACGTCAGCGCGACGCGAATGACGGGAAAATTACACTCATATTTTCCGACTGAGGAGAGTGTAGCGAAATAGCCCGGGGCCTCCTTTTACGTCCCCCCTTGTATTTTGAAAGGGGAACTGGGACTATGGCGCGAATACTTAGGCATCTTAAACCTTCTCCCTAATAAATTAGATATCCCTTCTTGGTATGATCGAATCATAACGTGTGAAAACGATTTGTCCTCCCATGAAAGTATGACTAAATTGTTTTGACAAAATTTTGCGTTCGAATCGCCGTCTGTTATCTCTCTAGAGTCTGGCTGGCGTGGCGGCATGCGAGAGAGATTTGCCAAAACACTAATTCACGATTTGTTCGCGCGCTAGCCGCTAATTAATGTCGGTCTCTAGGCGTTAATTACGGATAAAATTCATTTGGAGCGAAACGAACCAGTAACGCGTTGGGTTTTAAAAGTTCCCAATGGATTGGCCAATAATAATGCTAATTCATCCAAAACAATATATATTACCACCAGTCATACTTCGTCATCGAAGAATTAGCCAAAATTATAAAGTGCACAACCGGCCTCGGATTTTAAACACTTAAATTTAAGTAGTAAAATAATTACTAAAATAACAGTAATCGGTGTATGTTGTTAAGAATAATATTTCCAGGGATAGATTTAATCTTAGAAGTAGGAATGGAGAACAGAGTAGTATCTGGGCGCGCGTCGAAGTCCAGGACCCCCTTTCCCGGGACGGGGGGGGGGGGGCATGAAAGAAGAGGCGGGTGGGGTCATAGCGACAGAGGTAAAAAGAAATTACGTATTTTTCACCCGCCGTCCCCGTCAGCAACGTCATCAAAACGTAGTTTAAAACTGAGCAGCCAATAAGATAATTTAAACTTTTCGTTATTACGTGTTGGAGGGAGGGGCTCTATACTGGGTGGTCTATGAGTCGGAATAACTGAAGTAAATACTAACCGTTAGACTCCATTCCTACTTCGAAAATTAAATCTATCCCTGGCCAAACGTATCAGAAATATTTCTGAAAGTTTGTTTGTTTATTTACTCTTAATGATCTACACAATGACAAGTCATCAATTTGCTAATTTGAATATTTCTCTTTAGAATTTCAAATTATGATAATTTGACTAATTTAATAAACAATACTCGTTTTAAATAATTTTCCATTAGGTCTAAAAAAATTCCACGCCCACACACTTCCTAGGCTGGTCTAAAATTGACCTAAAAACCGATAATCCTAAATCATATTCCATTGTCCATCAGTTAAACTTATGCATTGGCGTATAGTGAGTGACTTTATTTCTAAGCTTTAAGAAAATAGTTCGTAGCTGACAGGCTTAGGGCCCCTGGATTTCCTTGGATGGGTGACAGAGACTTCAGGGATACTAAGGGAAAATATGGCTCGTTTTAAGATAAATTTGAGGATAATAGCCAATAAAACGTATATAACCTTACTAAATCGGAACTATATATGGCCCGGGAAACTCCTGAAAATGGCGGGAGAAAGAAGAAAAAACGTCTTGTATAAACATAGCGTGATCTTAACGGCGGGATTCAGCTTATGAGCTATAGGAGAAACGGGGGGACTACGGGGTTATAACCTTTTCATCACTTTCCTATAGTTTTTTTTTTTTTTTTTTGCTTTCCGAGGGGCGATTCACCTCAAAAACTGATAGCCTTGGATGAGGAAAGTGTGATTCTGGAGTGGTGAACTCTTTCTTTCTGAGATTTAGGGTTCAAAACCACTTTCGGAAAACCTGATTTTCTCTGACATTTCTGGGTTTTTCTCCATATATTTCTCTGAAATTTTCAGGTTTTTCCCCATATTTTCCCTGGCATTTCCAGCTCTTCCCCCATAATTTCCCTGGCATTTCCAGATTTTTTTCCCAAATATTTCCAGGTTTTTTACCATAATTTCCCTGACATTTCCAGCTTTTTCCCCAAATTTCCCTCACATTTCCAGCTTTTTGCCCATAGATTTCCCTGACATATCTCTTTTTCCCATGTATTTGTCCATAGATTTCCCTGACATATCCCTTTTTCCCGTGTATTTGCAGGTTTTCCCCATATATTTCCCTGACATTTCCCTTTTCCCCATATATTTCCCTGACAATTCCCTTTTTCCCATATATTTCCCTGACATGTCCCTATTTTATGGCTTTAGGCGCCACCTGGTTTCTGGTGATAGCAAATTTACCACTCCAGATACAAGCATCCCTCCTCCAAACTGATAGAATCGAACGTACTCGATAAGCGAGATAACTAACTAGGCCTATATTTAGGCCGTAAGTTACTGTTCCAATGTCCATCCAACATATCAAAAGATTTCCTCTCTTTCTTATTGTATAAGCTGGGCTGGGGCAAAACGTGTCTCTTCATAAAGCGCGCCACATATTTTTACAAAGGGATTTGGGGGCCCCTTTCACTATGAAGTTAACCTTTTCTTTTTCCCCGATCCGTGGGGTCGGAAGAAAGGTGCAGGGGGGCACCTTTAACCCCTATTAAAGGTTATAACCTTTTTTTCGCCCCTGACTAAAATATATGGGTTATTTATACATGTGATCCGATAAATATACCGCGTCTTATACTTGATCAAAGATGATCGCCTATTTAAGGAATGGGGATCGACTTTTAACGGGATGGGGAAAAAGTTTTTTCTTTGAGGATATGGGTGCCATTTTGGGTGAAAATCCCCATATATACAGGGTGTTTCTGAAGGGTTCATCAGAAATTAATAGGGGATTTTCTTTGGGAAATAGATTTTGAGTCGAAAATGTTCTGTACTTCTATCTCCATTTTGTTTATCACAAGGACCACTGTTTTCGAGTTATGATTTGATTTCAGTGTTTTAGGGATGACCCCTTAATTAAATTAGAAATCATTGTCTTTTGATCAGTTTTTTCATTAAATTTAAGGGGTCAAGCGTAAAATACTATGTGCAATCTTAACTCGAAAACAGTGGCTTGTGGCATAAAAGGAGATAGAAGTTGCATTTTCTATTGGAAATTGCCCAAAGAACATCATCCCCCCTTAATTGCTTATAAATCTTTCAGAAACACCCTGTATAAAAAAGAATTAATAAAAGTTTTGGTCTATTTTTGACCTATTAAGCTGAGAAAGTCGGCTAAGTAACTATTTGTACACCAAGGCTAATAATTCGAATTATTAACGTAACGTTCCCTGAAGTGTAAATATTAAGTCATTGCATTATTATTTATTATTATTTTTGACCTATTTTTGGCCTACTAGTCCTTGGTCGAATGATCTACACTGCGCCTAAGTGGTTTTCGAATATTTACGCTTCTTACCTTTAATAATAGAGATTTTTTTCATCTATTTTTGACCTACTAGACCATGAAATATACGAGTGGTCAATGATACTTATAAAAATTGGCGTATTTTGGTTCAAAACAACAACAATAATAATAAAAATTAACCTTGTCCATAGCTCTTGAGATCTTCCGTAGTCCACTTTATCGCCCGTGGTTTTTGAATAAATTAGGCTTAGCAACATGGGCTCGCGAGTCAACGAAGTGTGGATAAACGATGCTGCTGGGCGGACTGGTCAAGCGTACGGGACCCAAGAGGGAAGTAGAAGGGGGGCAAAGGGGACGGGTGGGGGGTTCAATGGTTTCTAGGGACCTAATCGGCACTTAACCCTCTTGATCGACAAATAAGGGACTCCCATCTCTTACCACTTATCTTCGGATTAGCTCCAGCTTTTATGGATCCTCTATTTGAGAAACCAGCTTAAATAAGCAGTTGCGCGATGCTAGAATCTGCTAAAATTCACCCCCCACCTCTCCCCCCACTCCGTTGTCCGTGTATCGATGGGTATTCCCTTGCTGTGTAATCGTGGACATGAATGCAGTCTTTTATATCTACGAGTGTTTAATCATGGAAAATGAAAACACGATTTGGAAAGTCTTGCCTTCTTTATCTACCAAGGCCCGACGTGCATGGTGCTATTTTTAGGGGAGGGGGATTTTAGGTTGTATACTATAGTGTGTAGACAACTTGAAGTGTTGTCAGTCATTTGTGACGTGTACAACTCAACCACTATCTACAACAGATACTGAAAAGATACCTGAATGATGGAGTCTAAGGAGATTCTCTAATAACAAATTATTGGCAACTGTCACTGAAACGAATGCGTTTGGTTAAAAAGACATGGGGGGGGGGGAGTGGAAATTTCTCTAGTCCCTTTTAGTGTAAACTATCAATAGGATTGTATAACTTCATGACTAGATGGCGCTGTTTATAACTTTACCATTGTTAAATAAGTTATGATAGGGAAATAACAAAGGATTCAAAATTTCCCCTAATTGACGTAAGTTTGTCCGCCATTTTGAGGGTTTAATCTTAGCCCACATCCATCTGTCCTCTCCCTATTCTATTTCTTGAGAGGGTTTTATTTTGTCTTATAATTGAATTAATATTCTTGGGAAATATGGAATAAATTCCTGATAAATAATGAACATAATAAATATGGAAAATTGAATATTATCCTGGTAAATAATACATATATATATTCACGGGAAATAATAATCTATTCATGGTAGGTACAATAACAAAAATAATGCGTATATTCAGGGGGTTAAATGAGTTTATTCATGGATATCATAATCTGAAAGGGAAACGCTCGCTTTCCCCTGGTCCTTTTCATGGTATCATAGCTGTCGCGGTGTCTAGGGCATTTGATATACGAGAGCTGCTCGGACCCGAGGAACTTAGCAAAGAGAGAGAGAGAGAGCTCTCTAGCTCGCGGCCGGTGACATAATATCGGAACTTCTCTAGGAAGTATAAATTCTCCGCCCCAAAGGCCTAAAGATGGGCCTTGCCAAGACATACAGCTAAGGCTAAAGGTCCAATAAAAAAGGGAGAAGGAAAAAGAAGGAGAAAAAAACCCTCTTTAATCCGTCGGGGTCATGCTTGGATATATCCACGTGGGTTCACCCCGAGTTTGCTCTATAACGGAAAGAGGGGATCAAAATTTTGGGTCGTCTTTAAAGGGATAGTGTAGCTACTCCAGATTTTTAGTTCAGGGGACGCGATTTCGAAACGTCTTTGAGCTAATTTAGTTGTGAATTTAAACTATAAAGAGCATAAAAGAATTTCTCCGCACCCACGTGGTCTCGAACCCGAGGCCTTCCGGGTGTGAAGCGGATGAGATAGCCGCTATACCGCACAAACATATAAAAGTGGGCATCGTTTGACTAAATCTTGTTTGAATTACAAACTAACTATAAAAATTAACTTCGGTATCTGACCGCGAACCACATTAGACACGACTTCACCGGGCACTGAGCACTTCGGGTATTGATCCACTGTGGTATACTGACCACTTCGGGCACTGATCCACTGTGGGATACTGACCACTTCGGGCACTGATACACTGTGGGATACCGACCACTTCGGGCACTGACCATCTTCGAAGATTGATCTGTTAGGGTATTGGCATTCAATGGCTCTACCAACTGAGCCACGATACACGATGTTGAACCCTCTTTGAGCTAATTTAGTAGTGAATTTAAACTAACGAGCATAAAAGAGTTTCTCCGCACCCACGTGGTCTCGAACCCGTAGCCTTCCGAGTGCGAAGCGGATGAGATAACCACTACACCGCAGAAACATATACAATAAGGCATCGTTTGACTAAATCTTATTTGAATAAACAAACTCTACGCAATTAAAACCAAATTTCCCATATCGATTTAACTTAATTTCAAACATATAATAATTTCTAATTTCTGGCCATTTCTTGTGTTTGAAAAAGTGTCCTTAATTGTTTCGCCAAGGATTGTGTATATAAATGCAGTTTTTTAAGGACTGCGAAGCAAAACTCCTTTTTTATTTTTTGTATAATATGGCATTCTCTCCTATCTCCATCATTTCATAGTGTCCCATCCCGTTCTTTAAATCCCAATTAATAGAGTCAAAGCGTGTAAGATTGGGATTACTTATATTATGTCACCTTTCGCCGTAATTCACGGATTGGTGTGGAACAGATTTTGGGGGCCCTGAAGGCAAAAAAGGGGCGCGATCTCTCTCTCTGTGTCCGGATGGCGCGCACACTTTTCTTCTTCTCGACAATAGGGGGAGCCTTGCACCTTGTCAACAGAATGAAGTTAATATATCAGTGCCCCCTATAAAAAAACCTCCGTAAAAAAAGGGACTCTAGGGTCCCTGAGTTATCCCTCTATTATATCTGGAATCTAGCTCACTATACCCGTTCCGTTATTGGCGGCAATACCATTGGATACAATGAAATTCGACCAGAGGTAAATTAATACCGAAGTTTGTAGCAATATCTAAGCAGGAATACATACAGCTACTAGGAATAATTGTATGCTCAACGTTAATTTCTATGCGGGATTTGTGGGCAGGGCTTGAGAACTTACTATACGCAAAAACGGCTAGCTCTTCTGAGATATTGATAGTTTTGTATTAATTTACTTTTGCGAGCAAATCCTAGACGGGGTGCCCCTGTTATTATTATAATGGGGGCACACTAGCTAGCTCCACTATAGCTGAGGTTGCGCGCTGCGCAGTTTAGGCTACAATAGGAATAATAATAATAAATAATCGCCCCTACCCCAACCTCGCTTTGTTAGAGATTATAATTTAAGTAAGAATATTATATTTACTATATCTATTGTTACAATATTTTTATATTAATCTTAGTATATTAATAAAAAATATAGGAGGTTTTTTTTTGTCATGGGATAATCTCGGGGTGAATTCAAACCACTAAATGACTAAATCGAATTGAAAAAACGTGACGTATTTCTTAAGGGAGGTTGAAACGATTTTGAAACTATTTATTTATAGAATTTATTCTAGATTTTTTTCGTTGATATTAATCTCTCTTTTAATATGTATATAAATTAATTTAGAATATATTTTTTTATATTTATATAAATTAATTTAGAATATATTTTTTTATATTTATATAAATTAATTTAGAATATATTTTTTATATTTATATAAATTAATTTAGAATATATTTTTTTATATTTATATAAATTAATTTAGAATTTATTATTTTATATTTATATAAATTAATTTAGAATTATTTTTTATATTTATATAAATTAATTTGGAAATTTTTTTATATTTATATATATTAATTTAGAATTATATTTTATATTTATATAAATTAATTTGGAATTTTTTTTATATTTATATAAATTAATTTAGAATTAATTTTTTATATTTATATAAATTAATTTAGAAATTTTTTTATATTTACAAAAATAAATCTTATCTAGAATTTTTTTTATATTTACAAAAATAAATCTAATCTAGAAATTTTTTTATATTTACAAAAATAAATCTAATCTAGAATTTTCATGGAAATTATTCTAGATTTTTTCACGGAAATTATTCTAGATTTTTTCACGGAAATTATTCTAGATTTTTTCACGGAAATTATTCTAGATTTTTTCACGGAAATTATTCTAGATTTTTTAACGGAAATTATTCTAGATTTTTTAACGGAAATTAATGCAGATTTTTCGTAGAAATTAATAAAAAAAAATTGATTTTCACTTTTTTCGTTTCGATCTCCCTTTAAAATTTTAAAAAAGACACTACAAGAAAAGAAGAAGAGTCTAGCTATATATTTACACAAAGACAACATCGCTTAGTTAAATTAAAAACAAACAGTAAAAATCAGCCGCCCTTTTACTCCCACTCACCCACCCACTCTATTTGCGCCCAAAACGGAAAAGACAATGAATTTTAAAAGACTCTTTTAAATATTGACTTTAGCACTCACTCAATCAATCAGAAAACCCCTTCCATCTAATTAGCAAATAATTAACAAGTTCCACTAAAACTTGATAAATAAAATAAATAAATAAACTATAGTTTAATCTCTTAAAACCTTGGAAAATTTAAAAGAAATACAGATAACACAATATTATAAGCAAGAAGTGATATCTAGTTTACTAGGGAGAAGGTATAAATTCGCCACATTTTCAGCTTTATCTCCAGTATATAGTAGGTCCGGAGTTAATCCCCGCCCCTAAATTACAACCATCATCTAATTGGTTCTTGAAAACTCACGTCAGCGCGACGCGAATGACGAAAATTTCAGTCATATTTTCCGACTGAGGAGAGGGTAGCGAAATAGCCCGGCCTCTTTTTACGTCCCCCTTGTATTTTGAAAGGGGGACTGGGACTATGGCTTACGCGAATACTTAGGCATCTTATACCTTCTCCCTAATAAACTATAGATATCACTTCTTGGTATAATCAGTTATGTTACCTGTCCCTTTCCTTAGTTTAAACATATTTAGCAGCTAGAAGAAGTGGATTACCATAGAAGTAAGCGATAATCACTAAATCCATAAACTTATTAATTCTTTTTATATTAAAGATAAATTAGGGTCGTTATAAAAGATACTTTATAGAAAGGAGATATTCTAAACTATTTTAAAAAGCGCATACAGTTATTTTCTTATCTTTATGGTGGCAATCCAGAGCTATAGAGCTCTTTACGACCTCCCCCCTCTCTCTCTCTCTAGCCTTATCCGCCCTTGCTGATACTTTATCTTTAAAGTTTCGATGGGGCAAATCTCTGCGTTGCGGATTCCAAAAGGGATTATCGTATGAAAATAAATCACCAAAGCTGGCTCATGGATTTTATTACCAACCAGAGGGGGGGGAGATGGTTATATTAGACGGGGAGGGGGGGTTGAAATGAGGATTAAACTCAATGATTGCTTTTAGAGATATTATACCATGCAGGAATGTATCTTGAATTTGTTTACTAAAATTGCAGCGTTGGTTGGTTGGCCACGTGTACGTACGTTCCAGCAGCGTTGCACTTGTTAGTTTTGTTACAAAGAAGGTGTTTTAAAAATGTAATTGGCTTAATTATGAGTAGAGTTGATTTGTTTATAACGCAATAATATTCTTAATTTAAATATTCCTGTTAATATTGGATAACTTAATTCTGTTTATGTAAAAAGGTCAGGGAGAATGACACCGTTTTGGCATGACACGGAATAGTCAGGGAATAAATGTATCAGGTGAATTAGTTAGGGAAAATTAGGTGAAATAGTCAGGGATAATTTAGGTGAAATAGTCAGGGATAATTAGGTGAAATAGTCAGGGGAAATTAGGTGAAATAGTCAGGGGTAATTAGGTGAAATAGTTAGGGAGAATCAGGTGAAATAGTCAGGGGGAAATCAGGTGAAATAGTTAGGGAGAATCAGGTGAAATAGAAAAGGAAAATCATGTGAAATAGTCAAAAAGTCAGGGAAAATCAGAAACTAAGAATTTTAATATAAATATAATTAAAAGCTATTATCAATTTAATTAAATAAATTAAGTCTCGTTGAAATAGCAACAAACAATTATTAACATTAAGTTTATTTATTTATTTTTTAAACTGGTCCTTTCGTCCGTAACCGCGCATGTTCAGTTACTCTCTTTTCAACTTCCTCCGCTCATGCACATAGCGAGTAAACAATATAGTCCGCGGTGCAGTTTAGGCAATAAAGAATAATCCCCCAATAGCGCGATAAATTCTTGCACCTATGGGGGGATGACCAGATTAAAGACGGAATAAAGGTTGTAAATATATACATACTGTAGCAAGCAGTATAAGCTAGGTAGGCCCTTTTCTCTTTCTTTTTTTCTTATTTTTATGGATGCAAATCTAGCTATAGCAACAACCGTCGAGATTAGGTTATAACCAAAACGGGACTTGGATTTATTAGCCAGTTTATTCCCGGGGATTAAAAGTGCTAGGATTAAGGCTATAAAATATTTTCACTCCCCCCACCTTCCCCCTCTCTCTCTCGCTCTCCCCAACAATACAGCATACACTTACTCAGAATGTAGACAGTTTAAGCAAAGAAAATTTGGAAAAGTGCGTCAACTAGGTACTACCAAGAATGGATATATAGTTTATTAGGGAGAAGGTATAAGATGCCTAAGTATTCGCGCGCCATAGTCCCAGTCCCCCTTTCAAAATACAAGAGGGGACGTAAAGGAGGCCGGGCTATTTCGCTACACTCTCCTCAGTCGGAAAATATGACTGTAATTTTCCCGTCATTCGCGTCGCGCTGACGTGGGTTTTCAAGAACCAATGAGATGCTGGCTAAACTATACGTTTGGACTGGAGATAAAACTGGAACTCCGGACCTTCGTACGTTTGGACTTGAGATAAAGCTAGAAATGTGGATGAATGAATTTGTACCTTCTCCCTAGTAAACTAGATATCACTTCTTGGTACTATAAATGAATACATAACGCAGGCGCAGTAAATATTTTTTCTTTTCATTCTTTCAAAGGCAATGATTGTGAATCACGTGATTGCTGCCTGCGCGATCTCCTTACTGTGTACCCACTTTCCCCTATTAAACTATTTGCTTTTGGTTAAAGCTTAAACTCTCGATTTTTCGCCTGCAGGTTCAAAAGTACACTATATTGTTTATCGCGGAATTTGGAACTGAAAGAGTTACGATACAAAGCTCGGTTTTAGATATATACAGGGTGGTTTATTTATTTGAGTAGAGGACCAATTGGGACTTGGTAATTCCTTGTTAGCTCCACCCCCAGCGTCGCCATTATGGTATTTGTTTTTTTTTACAGAATGGAAGTTATTTTAGCCCCTCCCCTAGCTTGTTCTAGTGGAAGCTAGCGTGACGTTGCATGACGTAGTACTTACACTACCAAGTCCCTTTAGTTTTCATAGCATTTTTGTTAATACAAAGCAATGAGCCAGGAAATTAAGATTGGTGTTTAAACGAAATTAGGTAATCACTGTTTAAAGTCAAAGGCGAATTTTTATAAAATTATGTAAATAATGTTGATATGGATTATATATTTTTCTGGGTATATTGATTCAAGGTCATAATTTCAAAATTAATTAATTTAAAGTGCAATATTTAAAAATTGGCACGAAGGGGGATGTAAATAATTTATTCCCCTAAACTCGTGAACTGAAATCATAATTTATGCTAATTTAGTCGCGTTAAATTACTTCAGAGTGTTAGGATATTAATTGAAAGACAGATTAAAAAAGCCTATACATAGGTTTAAAACTAGGATGATTAATACCATTTAAACCAGGATTCCTTCCAGACTGCACCTAGGACAAAAAAAATGCAGACTATACTTTGTCCTCCAAGCAGACTGAGCCTGGTCTCCTATAGTAAATGGTATAAATCCTCCTTGTTCCAACTTCAAATAGCTAAACCATACTGTACGCAACATACATAACGACTAACATAGAATACAAAAGTTTGTTGCTAAAACTTTGCGTTTAAAACTATATATATATATATATATATAAAAGGTTTTGGGGTAATGAGCGGGCCCCGGTACCGAAATAAACTGAGTTAGGGGGAGGGGGGGTGTTATATGAAAACTCAAATAGGCCCCCCACCTACCCCCTAATACCCCCACTCGGTCTCTAACAATCGCTCCTCTTCGTCAACTTTTATCAAATTAGCCCAAAATCCATTTCAAGCAAGCGCTTGGGAGGAGGAGGGGGTGTTAAAACTCCCCTAAAAATATAGAAATTAGCTCGGAGCCAACCCCAACCCCCCCAAACCCCCTGAACTCAAAAATATATATATATATATTACATATAGTGACGTTATATAATGTTATATTATATTATATATTTTGTACTGTGGGGAAGCGCCCCCGGCTATGTATATATATATTTATATAGGTATTGTATAATATGAAAAGTATTTTCAATTCAAAGTATAGTGCTGAGAGTGGAAGTGGTGATATGGTGAGGGGTGCTGGTGACATTAGAAGAGATACTACTTACTGTATAGCGACGTTTTGCGTGGTTAGTGATATTTCTACTCGTAAGCGTGATGACTGGGAGAAATGGTTTTATCAATGACAAATTGGAATAATAGAAAGTGGATGGACCCCATACTGATTTTAATCGGTTTTTTTATGCTAGGCGAGATAATCGATTATTTAACAGAATGAAACCGATATCGACTGATTTTTTTTCTCCGATTATCAACCTATTTTACCCATTAATCGGAAAATAAACCTCAAACCGATTAATCAGTAAAAATCGGCCAATTAACATACATCCGACTAATCCATAAAAATCTGTAAATTAACCTAGAACCGACACATCGGTAAAAGTCGGGAAATTAAAACCACAAACCGATTAATCGGTGAAAATCGGTAAATTAACCACAAACCGATTAATCGGTAAAAATCGGAAAATTAACTTCAAACCGATTAATCGGTGAAAATCGGAAAATTAACTTCAAACCGATTAATCGGTGAAAATCGGTAAATTAACCACAGACTGATTAATCGGTAAAAATCAGTAAGTTAATCTAAAACCGATTAATCAGTAAAAATCGGCAAATTAACCTCGAACCGATTAATCGGGAAAAAATCGGTAAATTAACCTGAAACAAATTATTAACCCAATGAAACCGATGTCGACCGATCTTAATCACCTATAATCAACCGATTTTAACATATTAATCGGTAAATTAACCTCGCCCTGATTAATCGGTAAACAGTAAACAGTAAATTAACTCCAAACCGATATATCGGTTCAAGTGTCATATCGGTCACCAATCCAATACCATATCGGTTTGCGCTCAACTACTAAAAACTACACAACACAAAAATCCATCATCCATATTAGTACCAAAAGGACTGAGCTAACACCACGGAATTATCTGATCGAAATTAACGAATCAACTTTTAGACAGAACAGAAAATTATGATTCTACAACAAAAGTCCCCAAAAAGATTTACCGTCGGGGGGGGGGCTTTGGGGGAATGGGAAGGGGGGGCAAGATCAGTAGATTTCTGTTAAAATTCTCTGGATTGACGACAACGTTGTTAAAAATGTGGATATAGAATCCCCCAAATATACTGTATATAACCAACTTGCGATAAAACTGCCTCGAGCTATGGTTATGGATTTGTTTTATACCCCCCCTGCAATTCCCCCCCCCCCAATCCCGAGTTGCACTACTTTCCCGCCAAAATAGGAATAGAGGAGGGCGCCTAACAGTAACAGTTGCAACCTTAGAATGGTGTTTAAATCCACTATTTTTAAAAGAGAGTTCTAATTCCCTTACAAGTATGAAAAGAGCATTTTCCCTCGTGGAGTTTTGTTCGTTCACTCGCTCGCGTTAGGGGGGACTCACTGATGCGAAGAGAGCATTCGTGGGGTTAGGATATGGGGGTGTCAATTTGATCGAAGGGGTACAACACCCTCCCCCCTCTCACCCGAGCTGGGTTTGGTCTAGGACAACGTAGGGGAAAACAAGGGGTGATAAGGGTTCGGCTTAATAATAGAGAACGGGAAAAATGGTGGGGGCAGACTGACGATGGGGTATGGGGTACTAGCCCCCCATACACACTGCCTGCCACTGTCTTGCCTTTACCCATGGGTGGGCTGAGTTACTGGATGCTGCATGCTTGTTTGGAAGAAGTAACGGGGCTTGCGCCTTCTCCATGTGTGTGCCTTCCTGCCCTGCCCTGGATCGGTACCGGCGGCAGAGAGACCTAAACTATTATGTTTTATCCTAGGTTGAGATATACATTAAGAAAGAAGTCAATTAAATCGAAGATATTGTTTATATAGTTCTTCAGATTAAAGAGATGACAAGTAGGGTGGGCGGGGGATTTTTTTTTAAAAAAGGGGGAATAATGTCTGGAATTTTTAAATTAGGGGCATAATATCAGGGAATTTTTAAAATAGGGTCACAATGTCAGGGGATTTTTAAAATAGGGTCACAATGTCAGGGGATTTTTAAAATAGGGTCACAATGTCAGGGAATTTTTTAAAATAAGACCAAAATGTCAGCGATTTTTTTAAAATAGGACCAAAATGTCAGCGATTTTTTTTTAAAATTGGACCAAAATGTCAGGGATTTTTTAAAAAGGGTAAATTGTCAGGGAATTTTAAAATAGGGGGGGGGGAGAATATCAGGGAATTTTAAAATAGGGGGGGGGGAGAATATCAGGGAATTTTTAAAAAAAGGTCGAAAAAGTCAGGGCATTGGAAAAATTTGGGTTTTTAAGGACCGGAAATGTTGGGATTTTGTAAAAGGGCTGAAAATGACAGGAAATTCTGGTGTTGACACGTTCAATTATTTAAAACTCAACGCAATTCTATAAATAATTTAACTTGTTTATGAACTTCCAATTAATTGACTTCGTATTAGCAAACTGGCTGGGTTTAGACGTTGCAGCTGATGATCGGCTCTGAGGAGCAAAACTTATCTCTCTTCACCACCACCGCATTGGTTTCTTAATAAAAAGAACTTGAAATATCTACTATATACCCCTGTATATAAACATACATATATATCTATCATCATTCCCAGCATGCCTCGCCTTGAAAGGGGTCTCGTTTACACAGAGACATATTTTTAAAAAAAATCACTCAAAAGGTGTTAGAAAAATAGGAATAATTAGTTAAAAAATTTAAAAAACAAATTGATATTTCAAAATATCAATCATGTTTAAAAGAAAAAAATTCATAATTATTGCAAAATATTCGTTTAATTATTTTCTTAAAAACCTACTTAGCTAATTTCACCACCACCATATTTTTATCCCCTTCCGTAGCGGTATCTCGTTAAAGATTAAATAGTTCTAACATATTTTACCGCCGTGTAACCACAAAGATGTCCTACATACCGAGCGCAGCCGCCGCTTCTTGAAAGCGAACGCTAATTAGTCTATTCTCAATCTTTAAAACAGAAAAAAGAAAAAATTAAAATAAATTCACAGCTTAAGAGAATAATTTGGATGAGGGAAAAACGAGCACTGAGCATCTTGTACAGTTTGTATTAAAGTTAAAATAACCGACGATGAGAAGAAAAAGAGGGGGAAATCAGGAGAAAGAGAGAGAGAAATAAGTATTAGGGTCGCGTTTTTACGCTTAATTTTTTTAAAGGAAAAATCTCTTTAATTAGCGGAAAAAATTTTAGTAAAATATTGTTTACGAAATTATTTTGTATATTTTATTTTATTTTATTTTTTTTTTATATTTTTTTTTTGCCAAAATCGCATGGTGTTTTCTAGTTTTGTTTTGAGTATAACTCAATGTGAAAATTCTAATTTTATATTTTTATTGGATTATCTTAATCCATTCTAAATTTTCTGTTGGATTATCTTAATCTGTTTTTAATCTCTATTTTATTATATCTTAATTTATTGGAAATTTCTATCAGAAGATCTAAATAAATTTTGAATATTGTATTTGAAGATCGTAATCCATTTTAAAAATCTACTGAATTATATTAATCCATTTTTAATCTGTATTTGGACTATCTTAATCCATTTTTAATCTCTATTGGATTATCTTAATCCATTCTGAATCTCTAACAACCAATTAATTCTCCGTTTCCGAATCACTATTGGGAGATCTCTTAATCCAATCTAAATCACTTCAAATAATTACTAAACCAATCCCTATTGAATAAGGAGAAATAATTTCTCCGGAATATAAAGCTTCGTCTCCCGTTCCTCGAGAAAATCATAACTCCATATTAAAACCCAAAATAAATTCGTCTTTTGAACCGATAAATAGCTAGATGTCTATTCCTCAACATACTTAGATTGAACTAGAGAACTAGGAGTAATAATTTTCAAAGGATTGGAAGCTCCATTAGAAAATCATTAATTAAGTACTACAAAAATAAATTTATTTCAATTTTTATGCCAACCCAAAAAATAAAATAAATTAAAAGAAGGGGTTACAAAATAATTATTTATTATTGTAGAATTTTTCCTTTAAAAAAATAAATGTGTTGGTAATCATCGCGCCGTTTGCAAATTAAAGCGTTGAATAAAAAGAATCTTTGTTAATTTATAATTAATGAGGTTTAAGCGGCATTCTGGGTTCCGCTTTAAATCTGTTTCATAAACGAGTGAAAAGCCGCTAGGATAAGCGCACGCACTTAAAGCCGCCTAGATTCCACGTGTATAAAAATGCATGCACGCACTCGGAAAGAATTTATTTAATTAAAATAAAACTCTCTCTTTTTCTCTCCCTCTATTCCAAGGTTTTGCAAAATCGAGAAAATCTCTCTCTCTCACTCTTTCGCTCTTTTTCTCTCCCACTCTCGCTTTCTCTTTTTAGTGCTGGGAGACGCGAATCCCGCAGTTTTTGATGAAAAGGAATGAATGAAATTGAAAGTTCTTTCTATCTAGAATTGCCAGGATAAAGGGTTATTGAAAAGGGGTCGGATATTTGAGCCCCAATCGGAAATGGATGGATTAGGCCTAACTTTGGATTAAAGCCAGGCTCGGTTAAGACTACGTTTTACTTCAACAAGGGTTAGTTAGATTAGTGTTGGTTGACGCATTATCTGGGATTCATGGAAAAATTAGCTAGGGATTTTGTTAATGGTTGCAAAGTGTTAGGTTAAAGTTATCTTTTAAAATTGTAATCATTTTATATGCCCTCGAATTTCATCTTGGTTTAATAATTTTTCTAGAATGTAGTAATTATATTTACAAGTTAATTTTGGGTGCAAGATATTTTTAAATACCAAAAAATTCTGGCTTAAGTGAAAATTAAAATAAGTCAGGGAAAATGACTTTAGACAGGTTCAGGGAAAACCTGGAAAAATCAAGGAATTTTGCATAATAGATAGATTAGCGAGCAGCTATCTTTACTACCTTGAGTTTTAGCATAATTCAAATACCTTAATATTAATTACCAATAAAATTACAGCCTATAAACAAAAATATTACCCCCTTTTTCCCTCCTATAAAACAACACGATAAATAAATTAATCCCAATTAGTAGTAAATAATCTCATTAAACTGTGAATAGTTAATATCCGACCTCTCTTTTTTTAGAGAAATAATAATGTACTTAAATCATCAATTTGTTAAAAAATAAAAAATAAAATTGCAATGCGAACTGGTCCAGGTTGGCCAAACCGGATAAGCGCCCTTGGAGAGATGATTTGGGACTGAGAAGAAGATGGGGATGAGGATTGCGAGAGGAGAGAGAGAGAGAGAGAGAAATGGCTATAGCCAAAAGAGAGAAAGAAGGGGGGATGGGGGTTATAAAGAGCAACCCGGGAATCGGGAGAGGATATAGTCGCGGGGGTTTGACGGGGTTTAGAGCTGGATGATGCTGGGTGGGGCACGAGGGTGGGCGGACAATCTCTTATCCGGACTCGCGGGGTTCGTTTCTTGGTACTCGACGACGCGGCTTTATCTGCTCCCGTTCTAGAAACCCCTATATCTTTCAAATACCCAACAAGTAATCATGTTTAATCGCCAGAGAAGTTTTAATTTTCGTTAATGTTGAAATGACACGATTGGATGTTGTTCTAGCGACACGTGGGGATTGTTAAAACTCCCAAGTATTAGGTATCATTGGAAAGACAAGAAATGGGGCTATGATATAACACTTGCAAGGTTTAGTGCTAATCCTATGGAGAGAATGTATATTTGAGCATTTTGCTTAATTACTCGGGCCCTGATTGTTGTAACCCCAAGTAATTAGTATCGTTGAAAAGCTAAGAAGTAGGGCTCTAACATACTCAAATGAAATTCCAGTAGCTCTTATAGAACCAGAGTTATAACACTCCAAAGTTCCGTGCCAAAACCCATGTTAATCCTATGGTAAGCAGGTTTATGATGTTACATTTAGCTTAATTACTCGGACCCTGATTGTTGTAACCCTAAGTAATTAGTATCACTGGAAAGCTAAGGAGTGGGGCTATAACATAACCAAAGGAAATTCCAGTATCTCTTATAGAACCAAAGTTATGACCCTCCAAAATTTTAAATTTCGTGTCATAACCATTTTTTTCTGTATCGACAAAGCATGCGCTACCAGATTTTCACATCCTTCAAGATCCATCCATGCCACTTTTATCTTACCTCCTACACTTGGAGAAACGGTCGTCTGCTTGCTTAGAATCTAAGGGATTGAGACGGAACTAAAGAGCTAGAACTATAGATTTTACTAGAGACAAAAATAAAGACGAGAGAAAATATAAAAAATGTCAAGATTTGCTGGCGTGTAGTATTATCTTTCTGTATCCCTTCAATTTACGTCCTCCCGCTCCCCTTCTCCTCGTCGTCCTATCGCGGGATAATAACGATTTTAAGTATATAAAATTGATAACTTAATGGATTATAGCGCGAGGCCGTCATAGCCCAAAAGAAAGTCAGATTACGCGGCGTACAAACAAGGACTGCAGCATACATAGTCGTATAGTTAGTGCGGGGTCCATATATCCGCTATTTCCGATTGCGTTCCTTATCTGTTTCTTTGGTCTTTTCAAATGAAGCGTCTCGAAGTATACTCAGTTTTTATGATTCACGGAATTTTACAGTACGAAAACGTAATTTTTGCGCAGTGCACTTTGAAATATATAGAATATGGAAGATTGGTTTGAAACTAAAGGGGTTTTTCACTAAAACGTATAATTTTTTATTTTTTTATGATATAGTCCAAAATACTATATGGAAATTCTATAGAGAATTCATGGAAAACTCAAAGAAAAAATTAAACGTACAACACTTAAATTTTATAATTAATTCTATTGGAACTCAATGAATTTTACAGGAAAACGTAACTTTGAAATACGATATGTGGAAACTCCACTCAGAAAATTAATGATAAACTCAAGGAATTTACCCGGAGATTGACGTATAATTTTAGTTTAAATAATTTGAAATTACATGGAAATGTTATAAATAATTCCAGTGAAACCCAAGGAATTTTACGTGAATTTTGAAAACGTAACTTTTATGATATTTTGAAATACGATAACATTAGCATATTGGTATTGCATAATAATTACCATTTCAAAATAAAAACAGAGACCAGCCCTTAAGTGGTAGACGGCTAACCTAACATACATTTACAAGGAGATTTCCAGTTAAAAATTTTAAGATCTTTGCCCCCCGGGGGGAGGGGGGTAAGGGGTTAGTGATGTCGCTATACGATAACCCAAGCAATCCTAAATAAACTCAAGACTGTGTCTTTACCGTCGAGAAACACGTTCAACTTTAATATCCAAGGTATACCTCCACAACCCAAAGGGGCAAATGAAGACACAGCGCACCGAGGCTGGGCCGGACGGTGCAGAGGGCGAAATTGATCATCATAAGCATAGGGTGTCCCCGAAATTAAACTTTTAAAAGCGGAAAACGATAGAGTCATTTTATCGAAGTCTTCCTTGCCTACTACGCTTACTACCTACACCACCACCCAACAACATACAACCGACGCCGTTATAATCCTCTGATACCAGAGAAAATTTCCACACATAAACAACTTTCAAAGAAGTACATTACTACAAAGTATAACTCTTTATCGTCTCTTTTGTCAACCAATCATACCGAATATGACAGATTCATAGGCTATGGATACTGGATAGAGTACTGACAAGCGTTTCCAGCCCGTCATTTGTGACATGTGCAATTCAACAGCTATCTACACAACAGACTAAATTAAGCTTGTAGTATTCTGTTCGATTCAGTAATAATCATTCAGTTCCAAACCTGAATCATACAGGAGTTGCTCTAATAAAACATTACTGTCAATTGTCCCTGTAGCGCCTGCGCAGTTAAAGTTAAGAAAAGGGGTTGTAGAACGTTATGTAGCCCCCTTTAGTGCACGAAAATAACACTATTCGATGTAAAAACGGGGGAAGGCAACCCGCAGTATCGGGACATTGCTGTCCCTACGCAGTCTCTCTGGACACAAAACGCCAAGAGCGCAGGCGCCAAAAAGCGAGATGGAAGGCGGAGTCTTTCCCATAGTTACATCGAAGTTGCTTATTCTTAGATACAATATTTTCTTTGGACATACTTCAACTCTTCCACCATTGTTTAAAGTTGGGGTATTTTGATAACTTCCGTTTTATATATCCACTTCCGAAATCGCTCGCTGGCGGCAAACTAAAGCGAACTTTTGAGAAGCAATAAATGCGAGAGAAAGAGCCCGTAAAAATCATACCATAGGTACCACCAACTATGCCCACGGTTGGTTCTCCGTTCCGTTCCGTATAGTTTATACCCAATCAACATTTGGGTGTACCCTAGCTGGCCTTCCTTAGATCGGGGGTTAGGTATAATATATATAAACAGACGTGGTAGGAAGGTAGGTGGTGCAGGCAGGGGGACCATCGAAGCGGCACATCCAGGGGACACAGAGTATTATCCAAACAGTCAAAATCCCGGACGTAGAAAACGGCTATCTATAAACTCCCATTCTCTCTCTCTCTCCATGTATGTATATATCTCTTCTACGGTACTAATTTTTAGGAAACAAACATTCTCTAGCCAAACAAACAACGAGGGGTTGGGGGCACGGGGCGCATCCAACCAAAGGTTCAGGGGGCTCAAGCTATGGAGGTAATAATCACGTAAAAGCTATAACCCTTTTCCTACACAGAATATATATGGTAGGTATAGGGGTTAGGGTTAGGAGAGTGGTACCCTCCGTAAAAGGCAACGGCAAAGGCGCGCTTTGCTAAGCCTAAAACCTATCTTCAATCTTTTCCCGCGCGACGCTTTTCCTTCTCATCCCGAGGCCAGCTGACATAGGGTCCAACGAAGGAATTTATTTAATCTGGAGAAGGGGACCCGGGTGCGCTGCTATATGGGTGTGGGTGGGTGGTCATACGAGATGGTGAGGGTGGAGTGGGCCAAATCGGTACAAGAGGAGTTGGATACAAACTAAATTGAGACGGAAAAAAATTATTTAATATTGAATATTTTTGGAATTGAATAATTATTAATTAGGGATTTGTTTTGGTTTTTTAATTATTTATTTGTTTAATTATTTTCGCTCTTGATGGTGGTAGGCCCAAGTATTTGGTACCATTGGGTAGAGGACAGTTTGCGTTATTATAATCTCAAGGGATTTTCCGTGGATTTGTTTAATCTAAGCCGAAGTTATGACAGTCCAAAGTTTTAAGGAGGTCAAAACATTATTTTTTAATTTTTTTTTACTTAAAGTTCATTATCGCAAGCCCAGATTAATATGAGGTTCAAGTATTAGGTACCATTGAAAGGGGGACAATTTGGGCTATCACAGGGATTTCCCTGGAAATGTTTAAAAACCACGAATTTTTGACGAAGTTAGTTTTTTATTCAAAGCTGTTTTTATCTTAATTGGGTCCGACTTGATACTTCGTACCATTAGCTAGAGATCACGATTTGGGCTATGACACCTTCAACGGTACCATATTTGGAGCCACGAGCTAGTACATTTGGGTCCCAAAAGCATAACTGAACCCCTAAATATCTCATAAAAATAACTTAAAAAAATCTTCATTAATAACTTTATTTATTACAACTCAATTTCCCTAAATCTCTTCAAATCCGTTAGTTATTTTTTCCCTCATAATCTCATATCCAACCCCTCGTTATTGGGGTAGGGATAAGAGCGGGGTTGGGGGGTGAAGATAGTTGGGGTATAACCCCCTAAGCTCGGGTAAACTCCCGAAGCTTATCGGAAAATCAATGGATAGACAAAAGGACTGAGCGGTCGTGTAAGTTTCCTTTTAAAACGGAGCTCCCGCGTTTTACATCATCAGGCTAAGGCTAAGGAGTAAGCGGGGGGAGGAGGGGGCAGATCCCCCCCGTCCCTTACCCGGCCCGGCCCCCCTTCGCCCTGTTCGTCCGGCCAAGCCAAGCGCGCGCGCTCACGCTTTTGTATTAAGTTATAGGGGGGAATCTATGGGGGAGATTTTAACTGAAAATAGAACCGGGTAAGGGGAGGGGGTTTATGGGGTGGGGGGGGGTTAGAACTTTGGTGCAGGAGAAACTAACGAGCAAATAATGTCGGGATGACCTAATAGTACTAAGTGCAAAGACTATAAAACGAAAAAGGGGTTTCCATAGGTTTCAACCCCCCTTACTCTTTCCCCCCCCCCTGACTGTTCTTTAGGTGGGGGTCTTTCAGATTAGCTAGCTTTCTGTTTTAGGGGGCGCATCCCCCCGCCCCGGTTATCTATTATAAAATAGACCTAAGACATCCCCCATCCCTCGGTTGGTGTATTAGTGACAATCTATGTTAAATTCCCATAGAGTATAACGTGGTTAAAGGCACGGACCTGCCATAACGGTATAACGAAAAAGTATATATATCTTTTCATTCTTAAATTGGGATGATTTTCCTATACAGAAAAAGGGGTATTTTATGAATTTTAAGATTGAGTAGGGGGAACTATTTTTATTAAGGCGGAAGGTTACATAAAGGATAGGGGTTACGTATTGTTTAATATGGGAATAGTTTTAAACTGTAGTACGAATTCGTGGTGAAATATAGTGTTTTGGGTATAGTTTTAGTAGTAACTAACTCTTTTGGAGGGGTGCGGCGATGGTTGGTGATGGTGATGGGACGGACACCCATCCATTTTTAGGGATAAGAGGGGAACCTTCCCCCGCGCGTTGTTGTCCTGGGGACCCGGTCCCCCCTATCTCTCTTCTCCCCCCCCCCCAACGTTTTAAGGGGAAAATCAGGCCCAGGGAAAGTTATTAGATATTAAAAGCCTTTAGTTGTTATATTTTTAACCTCTCCATCCTCCCGTTTGTTAGATATAAGTCTGAAAAGTTTGACTATATATATAAGGGTTTTTCACAAAATTATCAAAATTATGAGTTCAAATGGGAGTTTTCATGTGAGGAATTAGATACGTGTACCCATAGGTTTATAAGATATGTTCCATAAGTTTGTCACTGGTTAAATTAACCAAAATTGAAGATTTTAGTGATGGTTTTATCAAGAAGTGATATCTAGTTTATTAGGGAGAAGGTTCCGTGGCTTCGTTGTAGACATATGTCATAGGACGAGAGTTGATAATGGATTCAGTTTCTACCAGGACGGTTTCCATTTCTTGATATGTTAAGGTAGCGCGGCCTAGGACTTTCTTTAGGATGGTTTTTACCGACCGTACAAGCCTTTCCCAGAAGCCGCCCCACTAGGCGGCTCTGTCAGCAATAAATTTCCAAGTGATGGATTTTGTTCCGAAGAAATTTTGGGTGGCTGTGATGGTTTTATCAAGAAGTGATATCTAGTTTATTAGGGAGAAGATGCCTAAGTATTCGCGCGGCGTTCCATAGTCCCAGTCCCCCTTTCAAGATACAAGGGGGGGACGTAAAAGGAGGCCGGGCTTTTTCGCAGCCTCTCCTCAGTCGGAAAATATGACTGTAATTTTCGTTATCATTCGCGTCACGCTGACGTGAGTTTTCAAGAACCAATGAGATATCTGGCTGGTTGTAATTTAAATATAGGCGGCGGGGATTAATTCCGGACCTACTATACGTTTGGACTGGAGAGCAAGCTAGATTATAAATGTGGATGAATGAATTTATACCTTCTCCCTAGTAAACTAGATATCGCTTCTTGGTATTGCAAAAACATTTAATTCTCAAAAATGGCGTATGATTTACTTTAGTAATCATGGCGTCGACGCTATGGAATTGGGATTATCTATTAAAGATTAATAATAATGCATTGATACATTTATAATTTGATGGACGGGTTGTCACGTACAACGCCGTTGATCTCGCACAAGAATTGCTAGATTAGAACCGCGACTGACCCGATTTATCTTAAGAGATAAGATTAAGACAAGTTGGGAAAACCAAAATATTACCTCTCCGAGTCAAGACGACTACTTACAAACTTATTTACCCAGATATGGAAATGTTTCTTAAGTTAAAATTTATGAAATATTAAAGCAGTATACAAAGCATAGCAAATTTACTGTAAATCAGACGACATTTTACATCCAATAATGATATACTTGTACACATTAAAATCATCCGATGGGGGAAAAACGGGTCATCGGCGTTTTATAAATGACGCTAGCCTAATAAAGCGTGCAAGGTACCAAGGCTTAACAAAAATTGTAGGATAACATATTTATAGAGATAGATAACAACTTTTATAATTAAAATTAGAAACTAACATATCTATTAAAATTCTCGCGTGATCAACTGGTTTCACGCCAATTAAATAGCTATAGTCCCATAGAGCTATTTGTATTAATTCCTCCATAGTTTTTTCGCCAAGCTGAGAACTACGCGTTTTACGTCACGTTATCCAAAAAGCCGACTATTTTCTTTGAAGACCGCGCTAGCTCAGCGCTAAGCACCGTAACGTCAAAATTCAAAAACAAAATCCCTGGGCCGCGTTCAGCAACGCTGGGCTCTGCTGAACGCGGCCCAGATTTCCACCATGATAATAAAATTTAAGCCTAATTATTTAAAAGTGTATTTAACTTTCGGCTCAATCTGAACCGTTAATGTCTCTGCATACAGAAACGAAAACCAAACCCAAACGTTTACTTTTTGGTTCACTAGGCCTATTGACAAATAAGAGGTCATTTGACCAACATAGCAGCATTGTGCTTGTATTCACTGTGATTAAGGAAAGGATTATGCTATAAACAGATGTAGTATAGCTTAAGTAATATATAAACATCCATTTTAAATAATAATATTAAAAATAATCTTTGGAATATCAAAATGAAATAGAGCTTTAAAGCTACAAAAGTACTAAATGCATCATAATTACGAAAAATATTTCCACATATTCACTTTATATTAAGGATAAAGGGAATATTATGGTTTCTTTACACATCAAAACAAAACGAACTTCTAACGCAGCGCACTACTGTAACAACGGACGGACACATACAGACAAAAACATAGACTGCTTTTAACTCTTTCCGTATTAATTTTGAATTGAGAAACAAGATTATCTTAAATATTAAAATAAATATAATTAATATTTAATATTTTCTTCGTTAGTTATTCGCCTTATTGAACGTTACATCGTTTTGAAAAACAACAATTAAACATTCTTGAGAGACTTGACTAATATTGGCGTTTGAAATGAAGCATACGCCGGTTGCTTCGCCTTCATCAAATAGGTAGTATATAAGGGTGTCGAATCGCAGCTATGGATAAGAACAGCGCAATTGCGTGAACCTTTGGTGGAAGCCCCACCATTGGGAGGCCGGACGTTTCTCGTAACCCTGGCCGATCGCCGCGTATGTCTCAACCTTAAGGAGTAGAAGCCAGGTGTACAGACTGGTGTCCATGTGGGATGGACAAAAACAAAGACCAGAAGATGGTGGTGTTAGAAGCCAGGTGTACAGACTGGTCTCCATGTGGGATGGACAAAAACAAAGACCAGAAGATGGTGGTGTTAGAAGCCAGGTGTACAGACTGGTGTCCATGTGGGATGGACAAAAACAAAGACCGGAAAATGATGGTGATAGAAGCCAGTAAGTGCAGACTGGTGTCTATGTGGAATGGACAAAGACCACAAAATGGTGGTGTTTGAAGCCAATAAGTACAGATTGGTATTCATGTAGAATAGACAATTGACTAGTCAGATGAAGTAATAGTGGCCAGTTGATTTGTGGATAGATTCAAGTTTTGAAATTTCCGGGAACTGTGAATACGGTCCGGAAATAGCGAACACATTTGCTTCAATTCGGAAACTGCGAACACGGTCCCCTGGGGTGTAAGTCAATAACAACAGACAGACAGACAGACAGACAGACAGACAGACAGACACACACACAGACACGTCGAAATTAGAACCTCTCCGTGACATACGTCACTCGGAGAGGTAAAAACTCTATGTTGCTAGTATTTATATACGGATTAGTGTAAGATTCGTTTCGTGGCCCGTTGTTTCTAAAGGGTGAATGAAATGGATAAAACATCGAAATCGTAAACAAAATTTTAACTATATTGTTAAGATCGAGATTCAACTGAATGGGTGACCCCCTTGCGGATATCGAAAGTTTTGAGGGGTTCTAAATCGACTAAGATAAACGTACATGATTATTAGGAGTGAATGGCCCCTCGTATTTTCATTATCTCGATCAATATGATTGTTTTTGATAAACGAAGAATTAAAGTGTAAAATGTTGAAATTTTTAAACTTTCAAAAATTGATATAACGGAATTTTTATTTTTAAATGATATTTTATCAGTAAAACAGATTCAAATATGGTTATCTGCCCATTTCAATATCCCTTTGAAATTGGGCAGACGCGGAACTTGACCGTAAATGTTTAACATCCGATTTAGACAAATAAACAAAATCACAAATAAATAAATAAATAAAGTAAATAAAAATGAGATAAAATTTAGAAAGAAAAGTGATTGAAGTATTTCATTCTCCCTTTTTATGCGCAGATTAGAAACTCTTAACTTAAGACAGACCGTATTTAGAAGTTGGTAACAATTCCGGTTTAAACAATAAACAAAAATAAAAAAAATCACAAACAAATAAATAAAAATGAGACTTACTCGATTGTTTCGCCGATTGGTTTCGATAATCAGTGGCTCCCACATGATTGGCGGCGGCTCCCGCTCCCGTGACTCCCGTACTGGAATTAGCTCCTTCCGTTGGGCTTCGACGGGAAGCGCTTTGTTGTTGTTGGTCAACTTCTCCAGCGCCTCCGATGATATTTTCGGCCGATTCTTGACGCTCGTTGACGGCCGAAGTCATTTCGTGCATCGTGGATACCGATGAACCAGCGGGAACCGGTGCCATACCACCCTGGTTCATCAGTAAGCCCTGCAAAAGAATTTTTTTTTAAAAAATTAGGGTTAAAGTTAGGGTTAGGGCTAGGGTTAGGAGCATAAGGGTAGCCATAGTTCAGGGAGAGTCTGGGAGTAGCAACGTTGAACACGTGTTCCAGTATAGCAGCAGCGTTGTGCGCTACACAATAAACACGTTTTAAAACATATGGAGTAGTAAGGGAAAATCACACGAAATAATTGGAGGGAAATCACACGAAATAGACAGGGAAAAATCACAGGAATTTATCAGGGAAAATCACAAGAAATAATTAGAGGGAAATCACAAGAAATAGTCAGGGAAAATAACACGAAATAGACAGGGGGAATCACAAGGATTTATCAGGGAAAATCACAGGAATTTATCAGGAGAAATAGTCAGGGAAAATCAATTTAACGAAATAGGTAAAACCTGCAAAAACCTTTATATTTAAAATTGCGCCACTCCGCGTAACATATTAAAATAAAAAAGTTATACATTACCCAATAAGACCAAAATAAATCCATAATTAAAAACTAGTCCCTTAATTAACAAACTAACTAATTAATTAATTATTTAAAATCAATTTAAGTGGATCACGTTGAGCTGGAATAGATAGACCGGACGTCCGTCCCAACTTGACTGTCGCATCTACTACGATAATATGATAATTTTACAATGGCGACTTTTATCGTTTTGTTCGAGCTCGAGCCTCAAAGTTTCTTTTATTTAATTTCTCAGATAATCTTTAATATTTGGAGTTTGGATTACTTTTGGGCAGATGAGTGTAATTCAAATATTTTTCAAATTCAAGACTTGATATTTTAGAACTTTGGAATTTTATTAATAATAGAATATATTTCTTATCTATCTCTCTCTCATTATAGATTATATTTTAATTTTTAAAAGTTTCCAAAATTTCACTCCTACCCGCTTTATTTTCGCGACCCCGTGCGCATTTGTTTAATTAAAAATTCGTCTCAAATTGGGTATAAGCCTAAGATCCTTGTACAGGGTTATTTTTCATTTGAATGTATTTTAATTTAAACATATGGTTATTGCGTAATTTTATGAAATTTACTTTGGATATCTAAATTTTCCCACGATCTTTATTTGCTATATTTACCTTTTACGAAATAAATAAATTTTACAGTGGGGCTATTTTTGTGGTTTGGGTCAAAGGTGATAAAAACAAACATGATTTAATTTGACCTTCTGTGAGAACAGGTTGCTACATGGAAAATTTATGGAATTTTAAAATGTCTTAAAAGTCATTATTGAATTAATACAGGGATACGTTTAATTTTAGAAGTAGGAATGGAGAACAGAGTAATTTGGGCGCGCGTCAAAGTCCCGGACCCCCTTCCACGGGACGGAGGGGGGTATGAAAGAAGAGGCGGGTCATAGCGACAGAGGTAAAAAGGAAAAATTACGTATTTTTCGCCGTCCCCGTCAGCAACGTCATCAAAACGTAATTTAAATGAGTCAATAAGATAATTTAAACTTTTCGTTATTACGTGTTGGAGGGAGGGGCTCTATACTGGGCTATGAGTCGGACTGAAGTAAATACTAACCGTTCTCCATTCCTGCTTCTAAAATTACATCTAAAGCGTGCACTTCTTTAGCGTGTAGTTTAGGGTCTTTATACTTATAATATTGTAATAATAATGTAACAGAAAAAGGGAGTCAAGTTTGATGTGGCTAAAACGATTATAGCAAACTCTAGGGTTTCAAAATTAAACTGGTTAAGAAGGTATTTAAACGTTGAATAATAATAATAAAGAAAAGAGCACTTGGCGATGGTGGTGGTGGTGGTTTATTTTAGGCTTAACGAGGTCCTGCCCAAAAAGTCAACGGAAATAAAGGGTGTTTTGAATAACATTCCTCCCGAGAACGAGACACGCGACCACCCACCTATGTTTTACCCCTTAAACGAAAGAATTGCCAGAAATTACTGTAAGAATAAGATAGCAGTAAGCAAGTAACGCTCGCTGAGAAATAGAAGCGGATTAATTATGGAAGTTATCATTTCCTGTGAATAATGCATGAACTTTGTAAAAAGGTCCAGCAAATAATATTTATTTTTTGTGATCAAATTAGCATAAATTATGATTGCAATGAGCTTACATTATATACTTCCCTCTTCCCCACGCCTACCTTTAAACAGTAATCACCTTGAAAGAAATTATTTTTGAAATTACGACCTTGAACCCAAACAGATCTTCTAATTATTTATGTCCATGCCTATAAAGCGCCTAGCTTAATTTAAACATAGACTTCAAGGAAATTAAATTTTCCCTTATAAGGGACACAGTTTTCGAGTTAAGATTGTACATAGTATTTTACGGATGACCCCTTAAATTTAATTAATTAAAAAACTGATTTAGACAATTATTTCTAATTTAATTAAGGGGTCATCCCTAAAACACTTAAATCAAATCATAACACTCTAAAACAGTGTCCCTTGTGGTAAACAAAATGGAGATAGAAGTATAGAACATTTTCGACTCAAAATAAATTTCCCAAATTAAGAACACTGCACCTTAATTAATTAATTGATTTATGAATGCAGATTTATCAGAAACCCCCTGTATTTAAATTAATATTGTATCGTAAGTAATCAAGCAATTTTCCCATCCCTTAATACGATTGAGAAGAATATTTATAAGAGATCCACGATGATGAAATACCTAAAGAGATAACTTCAAATTTAATTCATATTAAAAATATAAAAATAAAAAAATAAAGAAATTCCATATGACTCGGTTGATTATTAGAGAGGACTTCATCTGAAGTGAGGTGGGACCCGAATATAAAAAGAATTATAAGAAACACAAAACTGGGAGCGCGCTTTTAATATATATGTTTATTCAAAAATGTCGAATTATATTTTACATTGCGAAATCGTTAACGTTAACCTAACCCCCCATATAGAGTAGTGGCACTCCATGTTAACTACCCATAGAGCTTAATACAGTCAAAGGCAAGTAGGTGCCATTACTCTATTTAATTTCTTTCCAACTTAACACCCCGGTCTTCTTCTTATCCTTTGCCAATAATTTTAAAATTTATACGTATTTTTTTTCTTTCCCATTCAACTTTTTGAAATGTCAGAAAAATTCCTTTTTTTTTTTTTTTTTGTTCCCTTTGGTTTGGTTCTTCCTTCATTTTCTCTCGTGGATGCGTGCGAATTTGTGTGATGGGAAGTTCAAGTGTATATCTCTCTCTTTTATGGCTATACCACCTTAAGCTAAAGCTGAAGCTAAAGAAAGCTAAAGGCCATTCGAAACCCAGGAGGGTGGATCTTTACCCGTCTTTAGAGATGGATAGATGTTTTTAAAAAGGGAGGATGAAACGCCAATCTAAACCGTTTCAGTTCTTTTAAGGTAAGCTCCGGACGTTCGTATCAGAGAGAATTTAGCAAGAGGAGTAGGGGGTTTTAAACTTTAGAAGGTGAATCAGAGAGAATATTAAGAGATAGGAGTGGAAGTTTAAGCTTGAAAAGGCGGGTTTTTGGTCGAATCAGAGAGAATCTAGGTAGAGGAGTTGCTGGTTAAGCTTGAGGAGTTTTTTGGTCGAATCAGAGAGAATATAGGAAGAGGAGTGGGGGTTTTAAGCTTTAGAAGGTGAATCAGAGAGAATATAGAGAGATAGGAGTGGAATTTTAAGCTTGAAAAGGCGGGTTTTTGGTCGAATCAGAGAGAATGTATTAAGATTAGTAGGGGGTTAAGCTTGAGAAGGAGTGTTTTTTGGTCGAATCAGAGAGAATTTAGCAAGAGGAGTAGCGGATTAAGCTTGAAAAGGCGCGTTTTTTGGTCGAATCAGAGAGAATTTAGCAAGAGGAGTAGCGGATTAAGCTTGAAAAGGCGCGTTTTGGTCGAATCAGTGAGAATGTAGTTAGAGCTGTAGCAACATATTCTTGAGAAGGTGAATCAGAGAGAATATAACTATAGGAGTCGAAGCTAAAGGCTTAAAAAGTTAGTTTCCGTTTTCTCTAACATCACATTATTTTTGGTAACCACGTAAACGTTCCCATGATTGTCTAATACGGTTTTGGTTTCAATTCATTGGGATTAAAGGGTTAATGTCATTCATCTTCGTATAGCTTTAACTAAGAGTAAATAAGCATTAATGAAATAGGATATGAAGTTCATATTTATGGGTATATCCAATATCCGTTTGCAAATATTAGCTTCGTATCCCGTTCAAAGTTAACTTAAAATACATGTAACGCAAAACGATTTTAACATTCAACATTATATAATTAAGGTAAGGCCTATGCATACTTCTTCTCATTTGGAAAGTCTGGGAAGAATCTACTTAGGATTTTTGTAAATTCCCTGATTAGGCTAAATAAATTTTAGCGAACTGTAAATTAAGAATTATCTCCCTAATTCAAATATTATACTTTTTAATTTTTTTTAATATTGGAAAAACCCTGATTTGTTTATTTATCATTTATTGAATTAAAGCTGGGTAAATTTTTTATTTTAGATTGACTTTGGGGATAAAGGGAGCCACTTATCTCATCCTAAAGACAATTATTTAGATTTCTTATAAGTTAAAATAAATAATGAGATAGGCCTAATTCATTATAGGAAAAATTTATGTGACGTAACTGACTGATTATACCTCAAAAGAACAAAAGGAAATTAATATTATAAATAAAATAAATGATATCAGGGATAAATTTAATTTTAGAAGTAGGAATGGAGAACAGAGTAATATCTGGGCGCACGTCAAAATCCCGGACGGACCCCCTTCCACGGACGGATGGGGGATGAAAGAAGAGACGGATGGGTCATAGCGACAGAGGTAAAAAGGAATTACGTATTTTTCGCCGTCCCCGTCAGCAACGTCATCAAAACGTAGGGTTTAAGTCAGCCAATAAGATAATTTAAACTTTTCGTTATTACGTGTTGGAGGGAGGGGCTCTATACTGGGGGGGGGGCTATGAGTCGGAATAACTGATTCCCGTCATATTCCATTCCTACTTCTAAAATTAAATCTATCCCTGGTAACGGTTAAGTAAACTTTTCAGTGGACCATTTTTAAAGTAATTTTATAATGTCTTTTATATATCATGTGAAAGAAGTTAATCATCCCTTTATCCACGGGGATAGGCATGATTTTTGTCCATTGAAAATCGCAAATCCTAGGTTTGAAATCCTGTTAAAGCCCTTTTTTTTGTGTCCGTTCGTTTTGGTGGGCCACACTATCAAAGCCAAAAAGCTGTAAATCCCGGGTAATTATAGGCTCGGCGTCTTTCGTTTTTTTTTTTTTTTTTACCAAAAACTGCAAGAAAAACCTTCCAACTCGCTACATCCACTTTTCTTTTCAATGGTTCCTATATTTTTCTAAAGATTTCTCCAAAACCTTTTACAAATCTTTTTGGGGGATGTACCATCATCCAAAAAAGAGGGGTTGGATACTTTCGAAACCCGAAGCGCAGTCCGGAGATTTAGGTTGGGTAATTGTACATGTTGAAGGAATAGGTGGTGGATTTAAAGGACTAGTTGTTGGTCAAAATGGTGGTAAATTAATAAAGGGATAGGTGGTAAAAATGGTGGTATATTAAAGGAATAATTGGTAAAATGGTGGTAAATTAAAGGAATAGGTGGTAAAAATGGTGGTATATTAAAGGAATAATTGGTAAAATGGTGGTAAATTAAAGGAATAGGTGGTAAAAATGGTGGTATATTAAAGGAATAATTGGTAAAAAGGTGGTAAAGTAAAGGAATAGTAGGTAAAATGGTGGTAAATTATAGGAAAAGTGGGTAATAATGGTGGTAAATTAAAGAAATAGTAGGTAAAATTGAGGTAGATTAATAAAGAAATAGTAGGTAAAATTGAGGTAGATTAATGAAGAAATAGTAGGTAAAATTGAAGTAGATTAATAAAGAAATAGTTGGTCAAAATGGTGGTAGAGTGGATTTAATGAATAGTTGGTCAAACAAGAATATTCGGTCAAAATGGTGTTAGACACGACTGGTTGAGAAAATCATCCCTAGTTAATTCTATAGTAATATCCGACCTCTCGTATATTTTCATAGAAATCCACGGATGGTAAACGAAGCTAAGAGTTTGGCTTCCGCGGGACCCCTAGGGTATTTTCAAGGTCAATTTTAACTCTCCTAGAAATATCGAAAACCCGTGCTTCGATAGAATTTGACATGCACCCAAACGCCAAACCAAAGCGCAATTTACAAAATATTTCGATGGGAGGAGATTGAAGCCTGTATGGGAACTGTTTCTGTTTATATATATACACTATATGTATAAAAGAAACCCCTGCACAGAGATCAACCCGAAAAAGCCAAAAGTCAAAACCATAATCCTCGTAGATTAAGTAATTATATACGCGTTGCAAACTCCGATTGAATCGACATCTCCTGTTATAATTCACCCGGAATATGCCATTCTTATAAGGCTTATAAGATATAAAATGTATGGATAAACGCGGTTTATGTTTATCTATGTTAGACTTAATCTCATTGCAAATTATGGTAGCGAATTTATTAGGAATCTATGAAATTTGAAGCAAAAAATAAAAGGGGATTTTTTTTTTTGATTTTTTGCCTTGATGTATTTAAATAAATAAATAACGCTTTAGAAGATTTCAAAACTTAACTTGAAAATACCGAAATATCGTAATTATATCACGTGTTCAAAAACACACGGGATGCCATTTGCCATTGATAAAATTTATAAAGGTGTTCTTTGATAATTTTGATTTAAAGGTATGATTTCAAGTTAATTTGTTTATAGAGATTTAAAATAAATTATTTCAAGTTAATGTTTAATAGGAAATTAAACGAACACTTGAGTAAATCTTGAGTAATTTCATTTATAGATATTTTAATTAAAATTGAGGTATGATTATTTCCTTTAATTATATTTAAAGGAATAGTTTAAAGTTAATTCCTTTACTGATATTTAAAGGAATAGTTTAAAGTTAATTCCTTTACTGATATTTAAAGGAATAGTTTAAAGTTAATTCCTTTACTGATATTTAAAGGAATAGTTTAAAGTTAATTCCTTTACTGATATTTAAAGGAACAGTTTAAAGTTAATTCCTTTACTGATATTTAAAGGAATAGTTTAAAGTTAATTCCTTTACAGATATTTAAAGGAATAGTTTAAAGTTAATTCCTTTACAGATATTTAAAGGAATAGCCCAAATTAATTCCTTTACAGATATTTAAAGGAATAGCCCAAATTAATTCCCTTACAGATATTTAAAGGAATAGCCCAAATTAATTCCCTTACAGATATTTAAAGGAATAGCCCAAATTAATTCCCTTACAGATATTTAAAGGAATAGCCCAAATTAATTCCTTCACAGATATTTAAAGGAAAAGCCCTAATTAATTCCCTTACAGATATTTAAAGGAAAAGCCCTAATTAATTTCCTTACAGATATTTAAAGGAAAAGCCCAAATTAATTCCTTTACAGAAATTTAAAGGAATAGCCCAAATTAATTCCCTTACAGATATTTAAAGGAATAGCCCAAATTAATTCCCTTACAGATATTTAAAGGAATAGCCCAAATTAATTCCTTCACAGATATTTAAAGGAAAAGCCCTAATTAATTCCCTTACAGATATTTAAAGGAAAAGCCCTAATTAATTTCCTTACAGATATTTAAAGGAAAAGCCCAAATTAATTCCTTTACAGAAATTTAAAGGAATAGCCCACATTAATTCCTTTACAGATATTTAGAGGAAAAGCCCAAATTAATTCCTTTACAGATATTTAAAGGAATAGCCCACATTAATTCCTTTACAGATATTTAAAGGAATAAGCCACATTAATTCCTTATAAGTATTTAAAGGAATACGACAGCTCCATTTCCTTGTCAAATATTTAAAGGAATATGACAACACCAATTCCTTCTTAGTCATTTAAAAGTCATAATCCTTAAATTTTAATAATAATTTAATTTCCGTATCACCTTTGCCTTATACCAAAATGAAAAGCCCCAAAAAAATAAAACTGTAGGCTAAGCATCTTCCAGACTGCAAACCTTAAACCCTAAAAACGTAAAGCCAGGCAGGCAAAGAGATGGAGAAGAGAAATACGCCTTAGGGATTGATTATTACATATCCTATATATCCCTATATCCATCCCCCCTTTTTGAGCCAAGGCCCGAAAGCCATCTTATAAAATCAAGCTAACCCGGCGGAAATCTCTCTTGTCTCTCTTACAGTACTTTCCCAATCCAAAAGTTCACATCCCATCCCGTTAGCCGTTACATTAAAGATGCGTTTAAGCAGACGAGATGAGAGATAATACAGAGACCGACCGACTGACCGCTTTCCCCTTACTGATTTTTATGTCAACAAAACATGGACGGACGTTGGACCGTTGACATTAAAACGACATAATCCTACACTGTCTATGGATAATCTTCGATTAGCTCCCGAGGCTCCGGGAGTATTTTCCCGGCGCTCTCTTCCTTTTCGGATCGGAAAAGATCGAGAGATCTCCGCTTAGCCTTACGAAAAACCCCCGTAGCAAAGGCTTAACGCGTTACGACCGATGCCGCCGCCGCCGCTCTTCGGAGTCCGAGACCGTTTTCTTTTCCTATTGCATCTTTCTTTAAGATTTTGGGTGGTTTGATTCTCGTAATTTATTTATAAATTACATTGGTAATTTAGGGGGTTGAATAGTAATTAACGCAGTGGGTAATCAGTAATCTAACGGGGGTATGGATTACGATGTGGAGGATTAAAGGAAAGGATTTTTAGAAAAGCAAACGGATAAGGATTACAACCAGCCTAGGGGGACGACGGGGTTAGGGGGGATTAACCGAGGCCCTGCCCCCATTTTTTTACCGGTGATAATTAAGGGATGGGGTGATAATTAAATTATTAATTACCTGAGGTAATTGGCTTCGATAATTTTCCGCCACAAATGCCTCCGCAATTTCGACCAGAACACTTTGAAAGTCCATTGTTTTGTTTTTTTTTTATTTAATTTGGGGGGTGTTTTACGACATTAAGGGTTAAGACGATGTCACTGGTGTCTCGGAGAGTTAAGCAGTTGGACGGGGCAAGTTTACGCGTGTGTGTGTTGCGTCCAACCGCGTGTCCATTCAACTAAACGCTAGGAATATTCAAGGAACCATTGACAGCTCCCAACATACTCGTTACGATCTCTATGACAAACTGCCTTCAGATTTTCCATGGACGCGCGATGAAAAGCAAAGGTTGGCTTTTTTCAAGACTAGACCGTTCCCACTGGTGGATAACGCGGCTCCCTCTGGCAGTACTCGCCGAACTACACTACCGCCTACTGAAGACGTTTGCCGACTCTCGGCTTCTCGGAGGGATTTACTTACGCGTTTAGTTTAATCATAGTTAAGTTTGGACTAACGACTCCCGAGTTTATCTATTTTACTTTGGAGGGGAAGTATCATTCATGGAAGACCGGTGGTTTACTGGATTTGGGCTATGGGCTCGGGCGTTATAGCCCCTGTGGAACACTCTAGTAGAAGCCGTCTGTCGTCTGCTTACGATTTCTTAATAGGAGGGGCTTAGGAAAAATCGATTCTTTTGGTTTGCCCGCCGCCCGGGTTGTACTGGTTAAGGGGAAATTATGTATGGAGTTTTACAGGCTACTTAAATAACTTTCTCTCTGATAAAGGACTTTTTAGGCATATCTAGAATTGATTTAATTTCGAAAAACTTAAATGGAACAATAATAATGTGAACAATAATGATATATGAAGTTCTGTTAGTATTAGTAATATCAGGGAAATTAATTTTATTAATAGTTAGAATGATCTTTATAGCAGCCATATCATTTAAGTCTCGTAAAAATCTCTACAAGATGATAACCACTCCCTCTATTCCACTCCCGTCCCTGATGCATCCTTCCTCCATGTTTTTAAAAGAGATGAATCGATAAAGGTAGAGCTCGAGCACGTAGATAAGCTAGCCGCCCTCGCTCTGTCGTTCATCTCTCACTGTTTTAAAACCAATTTAACGTTAACCCTAACAATTAAATCATGATTAAACTTCGCCTAATCGTTTCTTTAACATTTATATACTTTTTAACACAATGTAGCGCTTTTAAAGATGGCGAAAAGGTAGGATCATCTTCGTTTCTGGCCTTACGTTACTAAGCCTTGGTTTATGCCATATCATATTCATAAATTATAAAACACGGGCTTTCCTGTCTAGCACTTGTTAATAATTTAAGTGTAAATTATGATTAAGTTAGCCCACGTACTGTTTGATTGAAAAGGTTATAAATTATTGTTTATTTATTTATTTATCTGTTTGTTTGTATTACAGGTGACGCTGTATGTAAATAAAGTCGGACCTTATTTTAATCCACATGAAACTTATCATTATTATAAGCTTCCTGTTTGCAGACCAGAAAAGGTAATGAAATATTGTTTATGATTACCTGGTGTAAAGGTACATGTACGCCTACGTTATAGTTAGTTTTTTACGTGTAGTAGATGAGAGTGTATGGGTAATTACTAACTGTAAATCTTAATTAGTATAATTGGCATTTATTTATTTGCAATTATTTTAAGTGTTTATTCTTGTCCCTCGGTGATAAATTTACACATTCATTACTGGTTGCTTGTGAGTTTTTTAAAGTATAGTATTCAATTTAAATATTGTTACAAGTAATTAGTAGTTTAATTAAAATGTACGTGAAATATTTATTATAACTTCCGAAATTTCCCGCTTGGCGCCGCCACGTTACAAGGCCCCTAAATGTTAATTTCTCCTTTCTGCTTCTCCTTCTATCTCTTCCGAGATGAGAGAGAGATTATCTAATGATGTGTATTTATTCACTCTCTCCACGCAAGTTCACATAAGTGAAATTAATTAAGTTAAAAAATCCTTATTCCTCAAAAAATTAAGGGTTGGGTTGCCTAAAATGTCAGGGATTTTAAAAATAGGACAAAAATGTCAGAAACTTAAAAGTAAGAGCAAAACGTAAGGGATTTTAAAAATAGGACCAAAATGTCAGGGATTTTAAAATATAGACATAATGGTCAGGGATTTTAAAATATAGGCAAAAACATCAGGGATTTTAAAAAATAAGGCAAAATGGTCAGGGATTTTAAAATATAGACAAAATGGTCAGGGATTTTAATATATAGACAAAATGGTCAGGGATTTTAATATATAGACAAAATGGTCAGGGATTTTAATATATAGACAAAATGGTCAGGTATTTTAAAATATAGACAAAATGGTCAGGGATTTTAAAATATAGACAAAGTGGTCAGGGATTTTAAAATGTAGACAAAATGGTCAGGGATTTTAAAATGTAGACAAAATGGTCAGGGATTTTAAAATGTAGACAAAATGGTCAAGGATTTTAAAAATAGGCCAAAACGTCAGGGATTTTAAAAAATAGGCCGAAAAGGGTCAATGATTTTTAATAATAGGCGAAAAAAAGTCAGAAAACTTTAAAAAATCAAATTTAAGAAGATAATTAGGGAAAACCTGTAAAAATCAGTCAGAAATTTGAATCTAAAAATTTAATTTCAAAATTAATACAAACCCAGAGAAACTTAATTAAATTTAACTACCTACTTACTTAATCGACGATTATCATGATTAGACACGCTAACCATTTAAATCTTAATGATATGATCCCATCCTTAATGTTCTCTCCTGGAATTAAACCCCAAACCCTAAACTTTATACAAGATTGTCCCATGCAGAGAAAAAGAACTTCCTTTCTCTCTCTCCTATCCCATATTCCTAAAGAAAAGGACCAGTGGGTAACAACTTTAAAACGGCCTGAAACGGAGGAAGGGGGGTTAGGGGGAGAGGTCAAAGTTTCACCAAGGAAAGGAAAGGAACCCCTTATCTAAAGTACTGGCAGTTTAAAACGTGGTGGCATAATCTGTGTGTGTAGTAGAAGATCCTTAGCGCTCCCGGCTTACCATATCAGTTTCCTTCTGTATATACTATCTTACTACGCCCGGGTTTTTTTTAGTGCTATTCCCTTTTTTAAAGTCGGTTATGACTGTCCCTAGAATTTGAATAACTATTTCAACAAAGTTTAAAGTCACCATCACCACCCATTGCTGCACTATAAGTAACCTCAGTTCAATAAGTATAGCAGTGATGATAGGCCGAATTTTCCAGTGTTATACAGTCTGGGTGTTTGTTCCAAAAATTAAATGGTAATACTGTACAGTGGGTTATATCAAAAGTGCATAGATAACAAGAAAAAGTGTACACTACTTCGGGTTTGCAATTTCTAGCCCTTGGTTGTTGATGCGATGTAAAATCATTTCAATAAGTATCGCAGTGAAGCCGAATTTTCCAGTGTTATACAGGGTGTTTTTTTAAAAAATGGTTTTACCGTACAATGGGTTCTATCAAAAGTACATAGATAAACAACCAAAAAGTGTACAATACTTTGTTAACGCAATTTCCAGCCCTTTGTTGTTGATGCCATGTAAAATAGATCATTACATACAGAGAAATCAACACAAAGGGGAAAGGGGTATTTTTATTCGCGCTAAGAAGCAACTCCAGGTGGAGCCCAACGCGAAGGCAAGCCAGCTCGCGCTGCCTCTAGCGGTGTTTCTTGGAGAGAGGGAAAATACCCCAATAGTGACCCCGTAAAAAACGGAGCTTTCTCATATTACACGGCATTAATAAGCTTTAATGAAGTTCCTACTTTTTTAAGTCCATAAACGTTTGGTTCTGTGGACGACGATTTTAAGTCGAAAATGTTCAATAACATTTTGCTCTAAGGGTCGTTGTTTTCAAGTTATGATTTACGGATGGCCCCTTAAAATTAACGTAAGAAACTTATAGACAACTAAGGGGTCGTCCGTAATACACTCCAATCATAACTTGTCAATGGTGCTCCTTAGAGCAAAATGTCATATAATAGAAGTTACATTTTGGACTCAAAATTGATTTCCCCATTGAGAGCTTTCAGTTGGAGGAGGAGCTGAGTCTCGTGACATAATTTACGCTGCCATATTGGTGGGTTTAAAGCAGTAATGAAGCTGAGACCACCCAATATGGCTACCGGAACAGCGGTAAGACTTAGGAGGGTGTGACGTACTACTATCACATCTGAAAGCTCTCTTTAGAACCATCCCATATTTGGGGTTTTCTCGCGTCTTTCTTACAGTTATTGTGTCACTTAGGATTGCACCTTTATCTGTCTTTTTTTTTATTCGGGTTTGGAGGGGGGGGGGCGGGAACTGGATCATTTAGAATGGTATGGATGATTTTTCGGGAGTCGCTTCGCCTTTTATTAAAGGAAAGTTTTGTTAAACCCTTTTCAAGACTGCAAAACATTCCACGTATTACTTTAGTATATAGAAGAAGGAGATATCAAACCAAAATCGAATAATAGTGTGTTAGGTTATGTTATAGTAGCAAAGAAGGAATTCCAGTTTGGAAAAATGGAGTTTTTACTACTTATGACTATTTCAAATCGTAACCCCCCCAACCGCCCCCGCCCTCTCTCGGCACGTGGAGCCAACCAGATTTTAATGTGTACGAGGGGTAGGTCACTAAGTTCATCCGTGGTTGAAGATTTTATTAAGTAAACTGGACGATTTTTAATCGAATTTTATCAAATATTATATGCGAGCTAGATGAAGAATGATTTTTTAATCAGAATTAATGAAAATTCATTTGGGAAATAAAGGAAACGAGTTGTTTAATGTTTTTAATCAATATTAGTTGACCTGAAAGTGGTTTTTTAATCAAAATAATTAATAAATTATGGTTGAAGATTTTATTAAGTAAATTCGACGATTTTTAATCGAATTTAATCAATTATTATATTCGAACTGAATGATTTTTAATTAGATTTAATGAAAATTAATTTGAGAAATAAAGGAAACGAGTTGTTTTATGTTTTTAATCAATATTATTTGACATGAAAGTGGTTTTTAATCAGAATAATTATTAAATCATCCTTGAACTACAAATATAAAATTAAAATTTTAATTTTAATAAATTTAATCAAGAATCATCCGCGATCTAATTAATCGAAGAAAGTTGTATCGCGGTAGAATTGAATTGAACGCGTCACAAATGACTTGTGTGCAACCCTTCTATAAATGACAAACTCGAGTGACGTATCCCTCGCCGGGTGCTAAAGAGATGAGGTAACCGTTGACTTATGGATAGAGACATTTTTTTCTTGACAAAGTTATACCTAGAAACCATTAATTTTAAAAAGTTTTTACCCTTGGAGTTTTGGTAGGCTGGTGCCCCAGGCCCCCGGGATATATATGCATTTGCGACGGAGGAGATACGGGGGTTTTTGAGGAAACCCATTTTAAACTAAAGCTATCCATACGAAACTTAGATTTCTCTGCACCTCAAATTTTTATTAACTTAGCCTGGTCGTTGGTTTCTAACCACCTCCTTTTTGTGGGGGGACCCTTGGGCGCGCGCACCTTTTCCCGCCTTTTTCTAATGATGGGTTGGAACTTGGAATAGACCTTAAGGGGACCCCAGCTAGTTCTGAATCATTCCGTTTTTTCACCTATTGTCGAGTTTTTTTTTTTTTTTTTAACTTCAAACATCCTTACCTTACCCCCAAAAATTTTCTTGATAAGCCGTGCTGGTTTTTTTTTATTATTTTTTTATATAAAAATAGCTTTATTGCGATATCCTGACCCCCCCTCCCGTTTTTACTAAGGCCTATTTCTTACTATATAAAATCTACATCCATGAATTTATACATTTCTGTAAGGAATATTAAAATTTTGACTTCATGGAGCAATTTTCACTCAACGTATCTAGGCGGATTTTGTTTCATTATGTATGACCAGGGATAGATTTAATTTTAGAAGTAGGAATGGAGAACAGAGTAATATCTGGGTGCGTGTCAAAGTCCCGGACCCCCTTCCACGGGACGGAGGGGGGGTATGAAAGAAGAGGCGGGTGGGGTCATAGCGACAGAGGTAAAAAGAAACTACGTATTTTTCGCCGTCCCCGTCAGCAACATCATCAAAACGTATAGTTTTAAGTGAGCCAATAAGATAATTTAAACTTTTCGTTATTACGTGTTGGAGGGAGGGGCTCTATACTGGGTGGTCTATGAGTCGGAATAACTGAAGTAAATACTAACCGTTAGACTCCATTCCTACTTCTAAAATTAAATCTATCCCTGGCTGTATATATTCTTGAGTTTAGTAAAGCGAAATATACAGGGTGAAAACCTTTAGTTTAGCAAAATTTCATAGAAGTTACATACATGTACCCATAGAACTTCGGTTTTACCACCGTTTTTGTAACACCCTGTACTTCATATATGTTAGTATGGGACTATCCAACACTAAAAAAGCCCAAAGAGGCATTAAAATTCAAATATTCTGCATGGGGATGGCCCCCCTACCCATATACGGTCCCCCTCAACCGAGGGGGGCATGGGGATGGGTCCCCTGTAATCTTGGGATGTAATGACTACAAGGGGTCCTAACCTGATAAGCTAGGATTGATAGCTGGATTCTTTTATCCTTTTTTCTTTCCGAGGAAGTGTGGGGGGGGCGCTACCCCCCTTCCTAAAACCCCTGTAGGCCATCTTACCCTCTGTACGCAATGATATTCCAGGAGTAAGTTACATTTTACAACTTTAACGGCCATATAAAAATTCGCTCTCGGTTGAATGGGAAATGTTTGGTTTCTCTAATGCCAAGATCGTTCGTTCGTTCGTGGGGTGTTCGAGAATTAAGGTATTGTAGGGGGTAATGTGATTGCGGTGCGGTAGGCTATGTACTGTGTGTTGTGTTAGAAGGTATTCCTTTGGTGGGTTTGAACAGTGGATTGAGTGGGTGTACCTCGTATGAGCAGTTCCCGGTAGAGCAGTTCTCGAAATAGCAGCCGCGATTCCAAAAAAACAGCGGCGTTCTTCAAAACTGCTGTTTTAGAAATAGCGGCTGCTGTTTTAGAAATAGCGGCCGCTGTTTTAGAAATAGCGGCTGCTATTTTGGGAAATAGCAGTGTTTGTCTTCAGTTTCGAGTATTTCTTAACAATACAGTTATATTCGTTGTTTTCGAAAACTACCTTATTCTGTGATCATTTAGTCAGTAATGTGACCTACTAACGGATCGTGTTTTTAAAGTACACTTAAATATTACACTATTCTTCAGGCTGTATCAGTTTACAATTCTAATACCAGAATAGAAAATATTTCAAGAAAGCTTATTTTATTTCGGAAGTAGATAATTGTAAACAGTATTTTTTTGGAAAAGGCATATTATTATTTGGGAAGTGAATGAAGATAAACAACAATATTTTGGAAAAGGCGTAACATTGTTACACCATTTCCAAAATATTACTAACCTAAGTCTAACCAATCAAAACAAAACCTAAAAAACCCAACCGAACCGAACCCAACCCAACCCAACCCAACCTAACCTAACCTAACCAAACCTAACCTAACCTAACCTAACCAAACCAAACCAAACCAAACCAAATCAAACCAAACCTAACTAAACCTAACCTAACCTAACCTAACCTAGCCCAACCTAACCTAACCTAACCAAACCTAACCAAACCAAACCAAACCAAACCAAACCAAACCTAACCTAACCTAACCTAACCTAACCTAACCTAACCAAACCTAACCTAACCTAACCTAACCTAACCTAACCTAACCTAACCAAACCTAACCAAACCTAACCAAACCTAACCTAACGTAACCTAACCTAACCTAACCTAACCAAACCTAACCTAACCTAACCTAACCAATCCAAACCAAACCTAACCTAACCTAACCAAACCTAACCTAACCTAACCTAACCTAACTTAACCTAACCTAACCTAACCTAACCTAACCTAACCTAACACTATTGGGGGTTCAAATAATCAACTTGAAGCAAACCATATCTGGCCTAGTTCTATTTAAGTTCATTTTACACAGCGTACACCATAACAAACAACAGTCGTTTTTCGCATTCCTGTTTTTCTGCTCTTTTGAGAACTGCTGTAATGGTACGCCGCGTTTACAAGAACCGCTGTAATGGTACGCCGCGTTTACGAGAACCGCTGTATCGGTAACTGTTGTAACGGGTAAACTGCCATTTCGGGAAACCGCTATTTAGGGAACTGCTGATATGAGGACCGCTATTATGGAATCCGCTCATACGGGAACCGCTCATCTGAGGGCTTCCCGATTGAGTTAAGGGAAGCAGAAGTGAATTAGTTTCGAAGTTAAGACGTTGTGTTGAGTAAGATGTGACGGTGGTTTCCTGTTTTGATATTGGAGACTTAAGGAATTTCCTGTTTTGACACTCATTGGAAAACATGGGATGTGATTGGAGAGGATTATATGAAAAGTGTTTCCATGATATTCGTGAAATCTTTAGAAGTATGGACAAGTGGTCCATGATCTTCAGGGAAAATTTAGGAACATTTATAAGTGGTCCATAATCTTCAGGAAAAATTTGGGAATATTTACAAGTGGTCCATAATCTTGAGGGATAATTTAGGAACATTGACAAGTGGTCCATGAACTTGAGGGAAAATTTAGGAATATTGACAAGTGGTCCATAATTTTCCGGGAAAATTTATTAACATTGACAAATGACCCATAATTTTCAGGGAAATTTAGGAACATTGACAAGTGGCTAGTGATCATCAGGAAAAATTTAGAAACATTTACAAGTGGCTAGTGATGTTCAGGAAGAATTTAGGAACATAATCATAAGGATAAACTTGCAAGCGTGACATGTTATAATAAATTGCATTTCTATCCAATTCTGAACGCTCTATATCTTAGAGTTAATATATTTCTCTTAAGGTGTGAAAAGCCGCGAAAATTTTATAGTACCTACCACCAACCTGGCAAGCAACCTCTCACTCTCACTTTCTCTCTCTCAGATCTATTCAAAGCACGATTTACCGTTTTAACTTTATGGTCTCTCCGAGCGAGCGAGCTTCGGATAGATAATTCTACTCCATTTAAATTCTTATATAAACCCGGTATAACTCCCGAGAACGAATCACGTTAAGGCCGCACTCTGCACCCACTCCGCTCCTCCTTCTTCTTCTTGGTTTTCCTGGAGTGAAAAAAGTGAGTGAGAGAGAGAGATAGGTATTAGATAGGTCTTCTCGGTCAGGTCATTACGACTGCTGGATGGATCATGCGGATGGCAAGAGGAGAGAGAGAGAGAGAGAGAGAGATGAGAGAAATTCATTGAAAGTTTGTCTCTCTACATCCTCCCTCGCCTACCTCTCTCTCTTTTACTTACTTATCTTGGAGCGGATGTTCAATGGACGGTAGATTTTGTTATACTCCTGTCCAAGAGGGGTCGGATGTTTAGTCGAAATCCGCTACAGTTTGTTAGAAATCTTTTAAAAATCTCAAATTCCAAAAATCTCACTTAAAAATGTGAAAATCACGAATTGTCAACTTTGTCTCTAAAAATCTCGAAATCCTCACCTTAAATCCCGAAAAAACACCTTAAAATCTAGATATACAGAAATCTTAAAGTAAAATCACTGAAATCTCGGCCTTAAATTTTTGTAAATTCAAAATCTCGAAAAATAAAACCTTGGAAGAGTAATTCTAAATATTTGAAATCTCCCAAAAAGTTACAAAATCTCCCTCTAAATCCCTAAATCTCATTTAAAAATCTGGAAGAAAATCGTCAAGATCTTGAAATCTCATTTAGAAATCTGAAAGAAAATCTTCAAGCTCTTGGAATCTCATTAAAAAATTTGAAAATCTCAAATCTTAAAACCTCTAACACGAAGTCAAGATGATTAAAATATTAAAACCTCGAACACTATGTCAAGATTATTAAAATCTTCAAATCTGTCTTGTAAAAACTAAATGTTGAAATCTCAAAATCCCTTACACATTAATGCCGAATGTCCGACCCCTCGCATGTCCATGATGAATTTTAGGAAGGAATATACTTTAAACCAGTGGGTATTCATCCGCCTCACCTTTAGCTTCATTACAAATCACCGTCGTATGAGAATAGATAGATTCTAAGCGTCTTTGCTCCTGAGCTTCCCACCTCCTCATCTTTTTTTTTTCCATCCTCTTCCTCCCTCACTTAAATTCTTATCTAGCTTATAGCAGTTATAAAAACCGCTTGTATTCTAATGGTCGAGCCGACTATCTCATCGCCTGCCTTTCGTTGCTTGGTATGGATGTGGGATAGTGGATACCTTAGGAAGAGAAGATAGGGATGGAGGGAGGATATTCATTGTAGCTAGAGCCACGCAGGATAGAGATGGGATATGAAGAAATGAAGTCATATATTTTTTAGACTCGATGTTATTAACGGCGAGTGAAGCCTGTACTTCGAAGTGAATTTTGCTATTATATTTGGGTAGGAAATCTTTTCCTGGAATATTCAGGGAATTTTGATAATAGGCCTAATAGGTGAATGAATTGAATTAGTTTAAATAGTCAATTAAAATCGTTTGGAGTAATTTTCGGCGGTTTTAAAAACGTCAGGGAAGTCATGGAAAAGTCAGGGAATTTTAAAACTATTGAGAAAATATTTTCTAGGTCTAAAATTCCGTCTCAATTCAATTTTGCTAGCGTAAAATTTGTTACTGAAATCATTGAATAGTCGAGGAATTTGAATAGATCATGCCTAAAATGTCAATGGCTGTATTATCCCAAGATTGACTGCTTAAAATGTAATCGCAAATTCGTGGAAAAATCATGGAAATATTTAAAATAGGCCTAAAATTTTAGGAACTAATCAGAAAAATTTGTTAAAATGGGATAAAATAGCTTTGCCTAAAAATCTTGGTCACAGTAAATCAAACTTAGCGTCAATCACATTATGAACTTCTAGAAGTACTTATCACCTTGAAGCCACGCAGTCAAGCCTGCCGAAACCCAATGATGAGGTTTAAACCCCCGACCCCCAACCTCATCTGGGGGGCTTGGCAAATCAGCTTTATTACCTGCGTCTTTTTTTGGCAGTCTATGACATAAGAAAAGTTGAAAGATAGTCTCTCTCTTTAGCCATCTCCTCTTGAAGGAAATAGGTGAGATGGAGTAGTAATGTTCCTTAGCCATGCGCGGCAATGAGTCTCCCAGTACAGTACCTACGTTATAGGTATAGAGATTGTTACTCCGTCTGATTTCTTTCCTCCAAGGTACTATCATAGTACAATCTTCCAGGGAAGGCTTTACATATTTTCCCTTAAGTAAAATTTGACAGTCATAATGTCGTCCTCGTCAGCTTGAATTTATTTTATCCCTTAACCTTATCTCGTAAGAGTAAGAAATGAACCTTATTTGCCCGCGAGACATCTATACCGAGATTGTAAACTTAACTTACTAAACGACCCCTTCCTGGATATCATATTATAAGAATTTTATTAGGGTTAAAATAAGTGATATTATAAGAGTAAGTATGACTTTTCTCATTGATAGGGGGTTTGATTGATCTCATGAATTTATACCTTCTCCCTAATGCACTAGATATCACTTCTTGGTGTCATACTTGTTAGTGTTATCTTATTTATGAAGTTGGATATATTTTTCAAAATGTTTTTTGTAAATTTGTTAGGAAATTGCTTGAAAATGGTTGTTTTTTTCGTGTTTATTTTGTTATCTCTAGATTGAACATAAGAGTTTAACCTTGGGTGAAGTTTTGGATGGAGATAGAATGGCCGTTTCCAATTATGACATCAAATTTAAAGGCAATTTTATTTCTTCTCCTCCTCTTCTCTCTCCCTAGGGAATATGTAGTTTAAATTTAAATTTACTCATATTATAGTTGACGTAAACGACGCTAAATTATGTAATTTATCTTTGAATGAATTGGAACTTAGTCAGCTTAGAGAAGCAATCGAAGATCTTTATTACTTCGAATTCGTAGTTGGTAAGTAATTTTATTTTTTGTGTTTGTTTATTTATTTAGATGCCATTTTTGGATTTGTTTTTATTATTTTGTCAATTTGACCAATTCATTTATTAATTATAATAATTTTTCCCGCTTATTAATTATTTATATATTAATATTTTAATCCAATATTTTTCATTAAAGTATTTTTTAATTTAGATTGCTAACTTTTGTTCGTTATTTATCAAGTTTCAAATTTTGACCCATTTTTTTTTCATTGTTTGCTAATTTTTTTCTAATTTAGCATATTTTTATTATTTATTAATTTTTCAATATATTTAACGTAAATTTAATTATTCGTTATTTTAAACATTAGTTCCTTTGTTAATTTTTCATTATATTTAACATTTTTCATTTAGTTATTTTGTAATATTTTTAATATTTTTCATTTAGTTATTTTGTAATATTTTTAATATTTTTCATTTAGTTATTTTGTAATATTTTTAATATTTTTCATTTAGTTATTTTGTAATATTTTTCATTTAGTTATTTTGTAATATTTTTAATATTTTTCATTTTTTTATTTTGTAATATTTTTAACATTTTTAATTTTTTTATTTTGTAATATCTTTAAATTTTTCATTTTGTTATTTGTAGTATTTGTTATTGTAATATTTTTCATTTTGTAAATTTTTGAATATTTGTAACCTTTTTCATTATTCAAAAAAAATGTTTTTTTTTTCATCGTCTTAAACATTTTCCCTTTGTTATTCGTAATCTATTTATTTTTTCCAAATTAATTAAAATTATTCTTAATTATTTCGAATTCCAAAGATGACCTACCTATGAGGGAATTCATTGGGCATTTAGTTGAAGGAGGTTTCTTGCCGCACAGTCACAAAATTTACTTATGGACCCACTTAACCTTCAATTTTGAATACAACAATGATAAGGTACTTGGTTTGAACGCTTTTAAAAAAGTACCACGATGTTTCATTCACAACCTTGAGTCTGTTGAATGCTTTGAAACAGATTATCAGTGCCAATGTCAGTATTCGTGATCATTCGCCTCTAAATTTGGATAATTTGAAATCACCAGCACATGTAACACATACGTACAGTGTCCGTTGGCACCCCACTACGTAAGTAGTACAAAATTAGGCCTAATATTTACAGCTTTGTTTGAAGTTTTTCATGATTAGGCTTAACTAGTTTAGCTTTGTCATTCTCTTTTAAAAACCATAAATCCTTTGAAATCAGCCATAAAACTTGTGTGTGGGGTTGTTTCAGATTAGGCTTAACTATTTTTCAAACTAGGCTTAGCTCGTTTTGCTTAGTCATTCTCGTTCATATGCTTAAAATTCATTAAATATTTGCTTTAGGTTTTTGGTAAGATTAGTCTTAATTAGCTTTGCTTTAGATTTGATTCTAATAAAAATACAAACTCCGATCAATTTAGGCCTAATTATTAGATTGGCCTACAGATAGACGGTGTATTAGAATAGGCTTAACTATTTTTCAAACTAGACTTAACTCATTTTGCTAAGTCATTGTCTCATAAATTAGGCTTAATTCACTGTTTTTCAAACTAGGCTTAGCTCACTTTTGCTTAGTCATAATCTTAGATTAGGCTTAACTCAATGTTTTTCAAACTAGGCTTAGCTGGTTTTGCTTAGTCATTATCTTAGATTAGGCTTAACTCAATGTTTTTCAAACTAGTCTTAGCTCATTTTGCTTAGTCACTCCCAATATCTTCTTGTTCTTCGATTAGGCTTAGCGCTTAATTAATCATAATAAATATTAACAAATACATTAATTAATTTCTTTAGATTAACCTATGACGATCGTTTAAAAATGACGCGAAAATCGATGTTCTTTCCTCGAACGTTAGAAGTCCATTGGTTATCCATTTTAAATTCGGCCGTTCTCGTTGTTCTGCTGATAGGTTTTGTTACTGTCATATTGGTAAGTTCATTTTAAACAAATATTAATTAACAATTTAATTAAATTTAATCTAATCAATTGCACTAAATAATAATAATTAGTAAACTTAATTAATTAATTAACACGTACTATATTTAATTTAATTAATAAAGCATTCTGTGAGGGCTGCTAAAAAAGTAGGTGGACCAAGTTATTTGCCGATAAAAATACTTCAGTTGTAAATTAGTTTTAATTATTTATTTAAATTAATTAATGTTAATTAAGATTTAATTAAAGTTTAATTGTGATTCGAGTACAACTGTGGTAATTTTTATGGGTAAAAACAAGAGTGCACCTGCTTAACGAACTTCCCCTCATTAAATTGATCATTTTCTTTTTTTTTTTTTAATTTTGTTTTGCTCGTTAGACTCGAATATTGCGAAATGATTTTGCTCGTTACAATATGGACGGTGAAGAGATCGAATCCTTGGACGCGGACGAATACGGTTGGAAGATAATTCACACGGATGTCTTTCGTTTTCCCAGAAATAAATCACTTTTCAGTTCAATTTTGGGCGTCGGAAGTCAGTTTTTGGCCCTGGCTTTGGGAATTATGTTGATGGCCATTTTGGATATCTTTAACGTGCACAGACACGGTGCCATGAACACCGCCGCTTGTATTTTGTACGCGCTGACATCGTGTAAGCATTAATTAATATTAATGGGTTCATACTATCTTTTTTATGGGTTTTCTTTTGGGGAATTATCGGATTAATATGAATTGATTCAAAATTCATGTGAATATTAGAAAAAGAGGTTGATTCTCAGTTATATATCCATGTAATTGTGATAGGAAAGCTTAAATTTCATGGAATTGTGATCGGAAAGCTATAATTTCGTGGAATTGTGATCGGAAAGCTATAATTTCATGGAATTGTGATCGGAAAGCTAAAATTTCGTGGAATTGTGATCGGAAAGCTAAAATTTCGTGGAATTGTGATCGGAAAGCTAGAAATACATGGAATTGTGATCGGAAAGCTATAATTTCATAGAATTGTGATCGGAAAGCTATAATTCCATGGAATTGTGATCGGAAAGCTATAATTCCATGGAATTGTGATCGGAAAGCTATAATTCCTTGGAATTGTGATCAGAAAGCTATAATTCCTTGGAATTGTGATCAGAAAGCTATAACTTCATGGAATTGTGATCGGAAAGCTATAATTTCATGGAATTGTGATCGGAAAGCTATAATTTCATGGAATTGTGAAATGAAAGCTATAATTTCACGGAATTGTGATCGGAAAGCTATAATTTCATGGAATTGTGATCGGAAAGCTATAATTCCTTGGAATTGTGATCGGAAAGCTATAATTTCATGGAATTGTGATCGGAAAGCTATAGTTTCATGGAATTGTGATCGTAAAGCTATAATTTCACGGAATTGTGATAGGAAAGCTAGAAATACATGGAATTGTGATCGGAAAGCTATAATTCCATGGAATTGTGATCGGAAAGCTGAAATTTCGTGGAATTGTAGTAGGAAAGCTATAATTTCATGGAATTGTTATAAAAAAGCGAAAATTTCGTGGAATTGTGATAGGAATTCTAAAAATTCGTTTAAATGATATAGGAAAGCTAAAATTTCGTGGAACCTAATTATTTTTTTTAATTATATTTTTACAGTTATAGCTGGTTACGTATCTTCATACATGTACCATCAAATGGGTGGTCAGAAATGGGTCTGGAATATAAACCTCACTTCTTGCCTCTTTTCGGGTAATTAAACTATTAAAATTAACTTAATTAGGCTCTTTAAACGACCAAAATCTCTGTAAAAATTGATTTTAAACCCGGTCCAATTTCAGTTCCCTTCTTTGTTATTTGGAGTATACAAAATAGCGTAGCATGGGCTTACACATCAACCCAAGCTTTACCCTTCGCTACCATCATTCTACTTCTTGCCATTTGGCTCTTAAGTAAGTTTAAACATCTTTAAAAGTTTCAAATCTTGCGTAGTTTTGGCGGGAAAACGTACAAATTCCTTTCCCGCCAAAACAGCTTGGATATTTTGGCGGGAAACTCTCCATCTTTCCCTCCATCCAAAACACCTTAAAAGTTTCAAATCTTGCGTAATTTTGGCGGGAAAACGTACGAATTCCTTTCCCGCCAAAACAGCTTAGATATTTTGGCGGGAAACTCTCCATCTTTCCCTTCATCCAAAACACCTTAAAAGTTTCAAATCTTGCGTAGTTTTGGCGGGAAAACGTACAAATTCCTTTCCCGCCAAAACAGCTTGGATATTTTGGCGGGAAACTCTCCATCTTTTCCTCCATCCAAAACGCCTCTTTTCTCTGTATTGATTTTTTTTCTGTTTGGAAGTTGCGTACGTTTTGTAGAGACCTCTTTCGGCGCGTAAACGAACCCCCTAAAACCTATAATTATAATTAATTACAGTTGGTTACCCGCTTAATATAATTGGAGGAATTATGGGTAAAAACGCTAGCAAGGATTTCGCGGCTCCTTGCAGAACTAAAAATATTGCTCGAGAAATTCCGCCCGTCACATGGTATCGTTCCGCACTCGTTCATTGCGCAATCGGAGGGTTTTTACCCTTTAGGTATTTATTATTAAAAATATTTATTTTTAGCAATAATTAAATTAATCGTTGTTAGTTATTGCGAAGCGTTGAAATTTTTTTTTTATTTTTGGCTTATTTTGCGATTGCGTATTTTTTTTATTTTTCTTTTTAAGCGCCATTTCGGTGGAATTATATTACATCTTCGCTACAGTCTGGGGTCGGGAGCAATACACCCTGTATGGCGTCTTATTGGCAGTCTTCATCATTTTAATTAGCGTAACCGCTTGTATTTCCGTGGCGTTAACGTACTTTCAATTATCCGCGGAGGATTACAGATGGTGGTGGAGATCTATTTTCTCTTCTGGGTAAGTCGAAAGATCTTTGATTTTTATATTAATTATTTAGAATTTAATTTAGTTCGGATTTTAGTTAATATTTAGTTCGGATTTGAGGTAATATTTAGTCTTAAGTGCAATTAAATTTGAATAGCGGGTTTTCGCGACTTGGGTGAATACTTATAACATTATAAAACATGGATCGAGGTCGGTTTTTTTTTTGGGTTTGAGTTTTGGTTGATGATGTCATGGGCGCCATCTTGGATCCATGTCTATCTAGGTGGTTATTCCTACTGATTCGCGTTATATCGTTTTGTTGCAATTGCAATGCTATTTATGGTAGTATTTTGCTTGATTTACAAATACTGCACTGCGTTTGAATCTTGCGATAGATTATTAACATAAGTTTATAAGTGATATGTTCCATAAGTATGGCACTGTTCTAAGCCTTTGACAGCGCATCACCAGGCGTCTATGACCTACGTCACTTCAAAATTACAAGCTCCAGTTTGTAACCAGTGACAAACTTATGGAACGAACATATCTTATGAACTTATGGTATTTAATGAAACGTCCCAAACACATGATTATTTCATCCACAAATGGTGAATGTACTATTTCATTCATTTCCAAACATTAGAACTTTTTACTCTTAACCCAAACTGCAGTGGCGCACTTCTACAGTCTTAATTCACTTCTGACAGTCCTTTTACAAATGCTTTAGCTTTTGTTTATGTAATTCATTCCCCCCTTTTACTGGATTTTCTATAAAACAACTTTAATCGTTTCCCCCTCCGATTTTTGCGGAAGTGAGGAAGTTATTTCAACTTACAAAAGACACACTTAATGTCCCCCAGAAGGTTGGTTGGGACTAGTAGTTGTTGGAGTTGGAGTTGGTGTGGAATTTGTTCATTAATTTTAACGTCTGGAAAGGCCAGCTACTGTTTTACAGAAGGAGAACAGATTTCGAAACAAAAATCCCCTTGTAGATTTTAATCTCCCGCTCGCTGCCTGATAAGAAAATAGTACTGTCTAAATAATCATTATTTTAAAAATTCGAATAATGTCCGGATTTTTAGAATTTAGTAAAACTGACTTGTAGTCTAGTATAGGGGTTTAAAGGGATAGTGAACTGTTTTATTATTAGTTGAATGGCAACAAAGAAATTAATATACCCTTTCAAATAGGGAAATTAGCAATTAATTTAGAAATATTATCAATAAATTAATTTAGAAATATTACCCATAAATTAATTTAGAAATATTATCAATAAATTAATTTAGAAATATTACCCATAAATTAATTTAGAAATATTATCAATAAATTAATTTAGAAATATTACCCATAAATTAATTTAGAAATATTACCCATAAATTAATTTATAATATATTACCCATAAATTAATTTATAATATATTACCCATAAATTAATTTATAATATATTACCCATAAATTAATTTATAATATATTACCCATAAATTAATTTATAATATATTACCCATAAATTAATTTATAATATATTACCCATAAATTAATTTATAATATATTACCCATAAATTAATTTATAATATATTACCCATAAATTAATTTATAATATATTACCCATAAATTAATTTATAATATATTACCCATATATTAATTTATAATATATTACCCATAAATTAATTTATAATATATTACCCATAAATTAATTTATAATATATTACCCATAAATTAATTTATAATATATTACCCATAAATTAATTTCGGAAGGACCAAGTCTCTTCTTTTTTTTTTGGCTCTAAAAGAATTTGTTGAGACAGGCATTCATTCAGATGCAGAAGTTTTTACTTTGCACTTTTGTTTTAACCGCAATTTTATTCTTTTCTTTTTTGGCCCCCCGGGGGGGGGGAGGCGAGGGACGGGTGGGGGGTTCAGTGCCTTGAAAATCTACAAAACTTTGTTTCCTAATTTTAGCTCTTTACGCCTAGCGACTTCTTTTATATGCGGCGGCGGCCCTGAAGACTGACTTGTCTTTCAGAAATGCCTAACTTTTGACTCACCTTCTTTTTCCTAGTCTTTTTTGTTCGTTTGTTTGAAGGCCCTTACTCGAAGTTAACAATCTTAATCATAATTCTAGAATCCCATTTTTAAACATTTGAACTTAAGGGTTGGGTTTGGTAATTGTTCATTATGGGCCCGAAATAAAAGCTATTCTTTTGTACGGGCCCCCTAAAAAAATATCTGCGCCTTCAGCCATAATCTTATACAATCCCCGCCCCTAACCTTTAACCTTAAGTTTTACAAAAATTTCAATTGGAACTAATTAAAATCATTTTTCATATAATTTAAATCACACTAAGACGCTTGAGAAGCAATGCGTCATTCCTCATAGACACGGTGACCTTTGACCCCAAATACCTCAAGTCACTACACTGATGGATTTATTTTTTGAAATTAGGCTAATATCGTTAATGAAATAATTATTGAACTCGTTACAAACAACCTTAGCTATAGGAAGATGACCTTTGACCTTTGATCTCTAACCCCAAAATTAATAGGGCTTATTTTAATTTTACTTCGATATAATTGACTTCTGTCGCTTAGGAGATTGGAAGGGTAGATTTTTCTACTGAAAAATAATTAATGATGGGCGCTAAGCAAGCTGGTAAATTTGACGCGTTATTACGTTAACAAATTAGAGGCTACAACAGCTAGGGAATCTAGCTTCTCCCTTTCTATTGGTCCCTCTGAAATCTCAGTTGTTATACTGTTTCTTCCGAAATAGCTAATTGTTTTTCTGAAGGAGAGAGAAAGAGAGAGAGGGAGGAAGAGAGAACTCCCCGCTTTTGTTTTTGGGTAACTTTGAGATTTTTATCTCGCACCCATTTCATTATTAATCTCTTAGGAGTGAAACTACGAATGAGTTTAATACCCCCCTTCCCCCCCGTTTTAGGAGTATTTACACCATTAACAATTGTAGAATATTCGACTGTAGTTCCAAAGTTTCGTCTGAAAGCGCTTCATTATTTCAAAGGGAATATGAGGAGTTCAAAGTTGAAACAAATTGATTTTATTTAGTTTTGCCTCAAAATCTAACCGACACACTCATTGGCTAAAGCTCCAGCCAATAAACGAAAGGAACGCGAAATTTACTGTTACTCGTGGACAGCGTAGTTCTATCCCACGTTCTTTTGCTAAGGCTCATTTGTTTTATAAATATTTTTCCGCTTTTCGCGTTCTTTTCTTTGGTTGGTCAAAACTTTGACCAATGAGAGTGTTGGCTGGATTTTGTTGGAAATTAATGTTTATAATCCTCGAATAAAACCAACTTGTTTCAACCCTTTTTACCGCCTTCAAAAGACGCGCTTCAACTCCCTGGTTAGTATATTGCATTTACAATAACCTTTGACACCATTTGAAAGACGAAAATTGCCAACCTAAGCCTAAATTCGTTACTTTAGTAACCTAAAACGTTTCGCGATTTTTTTTTTGTCTTTTATCTTTTTAAACGAGGATAGGGTCAAAACTTTTAAAGACAATTTTTTTTTGTACCGTCAAGATTGTCAGTTTCAAATGATGACTGTTTTCCTGTACCATTTCTTTTTCCCCCGCTATTCTCATACACACAGACAGATGGTTAAGAGGGTTTGACTCCTCGTGTTACCATAAGTTTATAAGTTATGTCCCTTCCATAAGTATGACACTTCGCAATGCTACTGAGAGACTTACAGCTCGAGATAACTAATTCGAGAACGACGGAAGCGAGAATTGAAGTCCTACACTCGGTGCAGTTAATTTTGCATGCAGGACTTCCATCTAATCCTATTTAGTCTGCATTACTAAGCCTTTGACAGCGTCTTCGCTTTACTTTGAATCTATGACCTACCTCACTCACTTCAAAATTACAAGCTCCAGTTTCTAAGTTACCAGAATTTACAAACTTATGGGAGGAACATATCTTATGAACTTATGGTATTACACCGCGCCAAAAACGAAGAGAAACAGGGACTAATTTGATACTGAGGGATATATTTCTTTAAACCGTTACCCATTTGTTAATTCGCGCTTTGCTTGAGGTCGTTGGTACCTAGGATTGCTGTTTATTTCTCTCCTTCACCCCACCTTGTCACTCGCGTTTTAGAAGAAAAAAATTATTTAAAGTGAAACCACTAACCTTAGAAAAGACTCAGACAATTGTAAGATCTCTAAGAACGTTTTTCTATAGTTTAAAAGCCCTAGCTAGCTCCCTTAAGCTGGGTTGGTAACTTTGTTGTATTTTAAGAATTTTTGTAACCAGGGTTGATAGATTACTCAAGGATCAAAAGGAAAGGCGGGAGTTTTTAGATGATTTTTCATTGGATTAGGAAATGGCGGTAGTTTTTAGACGATTTTTCATTGGGTTAGAAAATGGCGGGAAGTTTAATTAAAATGGCGGGAGGTTTAATGCAAGCCTCAATGTCAAGGAACAAGGCGCAAAATTAAATTAAGGTCATGGAATATTGCGGGAAGCTCAAGGGAAACGGTGGAAAAATTAATTTTAATGACTACGAGGTCAAGGGAAAAGGTGGAAAATTTATTTTAAGGGCTATGAGGTCAAGGGAAAAGGTGGAAAATTAATTTTAATGACTATGAGGTCAAGGAGAAAGGTGGAAAATTAATTTTAATGGCTTGAAGGTCAAGGGAAAATGTGGAAAATTTATTTTAATGGCTATGAGGTCAAGGGAATAGGTGGAAAATTAATTTTAATGGTTATAAGGTCAAGGAAAAGGTGTAAAATTAAAACCATCTGCTCATAAAGAGTACGAAATAAACGGGGAATTAAATGTAACGACCACAAGATAAAGATTAATAAATGAAATGTATCAAGAAGGTCAATGAAAGGTCATGGAATTCATAAATTAGTCCAGAATACCACCAAAAATACTTAAAACATCCCAAAAACAATCTTTTACACACCAAATGATTGACTTCTAACTGAAATCCGTTCTTAACCCTGGTGATAGCTAGGTACCCTTAACTCGTTTCGTTTTCCACGAGAAGATGTATAGAGGCAGCCAGGATAAATTCGGGGGTTATCCCTATCCCTAGACCCCTTTTTCTCCTGGCTTAAAAAAAAAGAAGAACGACGATTCTAGCAGCTCCTTGGACGAAATTGGCGCTTAGGCTTCAAGAGAGAAAGAGGGAGAGAGAGAATTCGGAGTTAGCTAGACGCTCAGGGTTTCGCCTCGTTACCGGGAGGTCATTCGTCTTTGTCGGCTTCGTACATCAAAACTCCTCAAATTCTAGCTCTTCCCTTTAACCCCCAAAAACATCTTCCTTGCAACCCCCACCCCTCCTCGTTTTTTCACTCCCTGTGGGATGAGGATGGAAAAACAGGAACCCCAAATTTTTGTCCGTGGCATCCATCCCAGTTCAATCTACAGTACAGGGTGTCTTTCATGATGCGCAGTGCATGGATGGTTCTATTGAGTATCAATTTTGAGTCAAAAATGTTCTTCTGTGACATTTTGTCATAAACCAAACCACTTTCCGGGCTTAGTAGGTCAAAAATAGACCAAATTTGTCTCTTACAAGGGGGGGTTTTAAAGCCTGTGCTTAAGCAATTACAATTGTACAATTTCGAATCGGAAATGTTCGTCTATGACCGATTTTGTCACAAATTAAACAACTTTCTGCGCTTAATAGGTCAAAAATAGATGAAATTCGTCTTTTACGGGGGGGGGGGATTTATGAAAGGTCTGTCTGCAATTAAGGGGCATGTACTTTGGGAAATCAATTTTGAGTCGAAAATGTAACCCTAAGGGGCACTGTTTACAATTTATAATTTGAGTGTTTTAGGGATGGCCCCATAAATTTAACATAATAAACTGAAAGACAATGATTACTAATTTAAGGAATCATCCGTAAAATACTATAATCATAACTTGTAAACGGTGGGTGGTCCTTTTGCGACAAAATTTCGACTCAAAATAACCCATTGTGTCTCGCCCTCGGTCCTACCAATACCAATTTTGTCACACCCTGTATTGAACGCCAACGTGTACGGGAATCAGGGGCTTCCGAATTTTCGTCTTGAAACGCACTCAATTCATTTCGAATCCGATCCGGATAGATAGATTTTGAGTGAAAGGATAGCATCCTGCCTCTGATAATCCCTATCCTCTCTCGGCCCGCATCCTCCTTGGTTTGATATTCTCCATCTATCATTTACGTCTTACATATTTCGCCCCCTTTTGGCCTATTTTTCGTCATCGGATATATATATAAAAACAAGCTACCTTGTTTTTCCCTCGGATTTTTTTTTCAAACACGCATCAAGCGTTATTAATGGTTTTTCGCTTTGGCATTTTTTTTTTTGCTTCTCCTCTACCATTAGTTCTCCTTACAAATAACACCCCGAAAACCTACTGTGTAACGTTAACGCGTTTGTTGGGTATTTGTTTGTTGAATATTACGACTGGGATGCTGGAATTGGTGTTAGTTTCGCTTTTGGGAGATAGATGGCGTTAGTATGTCTGTGTGGTTCAGTTTTAACGTGGACTAAGTAATCTAGGGAGTTGTGGTAGGGTATTATTTATTTCAGGGTTCATACAAACCCTGGAGAACCTGGAAATGTCATTGAAATAAATTCTTGACTATGAATTCAGGGAAACTCTGGGATATTTGTGAGGTTAGATTAAGTTTGCTCTGATGGGGTTGCTACGACAAAGAAAAACTCCTTAACTTATTTCTGGGAAAATAAAACTCCCGTAGTTTTTAGTTGGAATTACATGGTGGAAAAACCTGGAAAAGTCAGGGAAATTGGGTTTACAATGGTGTACGAACCGTGTAGTAGTTCAAGTTTTAATCTGGGGCTTTCAATAATGAATGAAAAGTGTAAGAAATGATCAAATTGGATGATAAACGTGTACATCGAAGTCTTTCGTGGAAAACCTGGAAAGTCAAGGAATTAGACAAATTTGATTCTAGTGTGGAAGCTTTCTTGGGTTCACTCAAATTGCAACGTTACAATAACTATATTTTAAGTTAAGAGTTGCAACAATAATATTCTAAACAAATATAATCTTAACCTTGACCTTTGACATAAAAAGCAGGTGATCATAGCTGAGTAACTGACCCCTCGATTGCCATAGTGAAATCACGTCTCCCTTCAGGCATCTAAAAGGTCAGGAAATTAGTCAGGGAAAACCGTTGAAAATCAGCTAGGAATTTGAATGTTAAATATCTATTGGCTTCAGTTTCAGTTTCACACGTATTTTTATAGATTATAGTATCTGAGTGCCTTGGTTTTTCCCCCAGTTTTGATGCGAAACTGGTCGCTTAAGTACTAGGGCATACTTTAGGGATTGATTCGAATTGCCCTCATTTCGGGAGAGTCGGCTCTAGCTCTGAAATCAAGAGAAACACAAGAGCCCATTAGGGATCGACTTCCCTCCCCCTCTTCCTCCCCCTCCTTTATCTGCATAGATTCGTTTAGTAGATATAATTATTAGAGGAATTCCTGTCGACATAAATTACAATAATCATAATTAGTGTCACATTTCGAGTACGTGATATCCACTCCCCAAGCCTGTAGTGGTGGTGCTACTGCTAGTAGCTAGAGAACTGATTGCTCCATATATATTGTAGACGTAATGGCCCCCCCTTCGCCAACTACCATCTCGTCTCTTCAATTAGTCTGCCGCATGGTCTGCTACATAGAACTGTCCGTCATTCTGAGCCTGGGATGTTATACAGGAATAAATCCTCGGAGATAGATAAATTGCCCGTGTAAATTTACCTGGATGTTATATTGTTTGCGAGTCACTGTTCTAATAGGATTGTATTTGGCGCGTAACGGGGTAAACACTTATACAGGGGCAGTATTGAAAATGCATTAGTTTGTTTCAGCCTGTAAGATGGCTTTCCCCAATAGCGCTCGAGACGCTTCGCCCGAGTACCATTGACCATGTGAATAATTATGATTTTTAATCAAGTCATTATCTAACCTAATTATTGGCCTATTTATGATATTTTATCACGTGATTAACTGTCCTATTTTTAATCACGTGATTAACTGACCTGTTTAATGATATGTTTCGAGATCTATTTTAGATCCGTTAACTTACCTATTTTTAGATCTATTAATTGACCTATTCATTAAATCAAGAGACTATTTTATACCTTTTTATATTTCGTCAATAATTAATTAACCTGTTTATAATTTACTCTCGTGATTAATCCTTCAACCATAGATATCGAAAATATATGTAAGGTTTTCTTAAAAAATAAATATTTGGACCCTATGTCTTTTTTGTTGGCAAAATGAATGAACTTAAACACTTCGGTTGGTGTGTGTTTAAGAATTGAAAGAAAAACACGTAGGAAAACGTCTAGCGCTCAATATATTTAATGATGAGATTGAAAACGTCCAAATTTACAGATAGTTGTCGTAAGTGAAACTAATTTCATTAACCACCTTGCAAATTTGTATTTTAGAAGAAGTCTTTAGTCTAGACTTCCCCCCTTTTTTAATCGTGAAGAAACTAAATGGATTAGAAAAACTAAAATGAAATTGGAGCATCCCCTCCTCCTGCGTCGGTTTTACTGCATTCTCAGAGTGAGACCAACTCTTATTGGTATAAAAAGAGGGGATGAATGATGTTTGCCTGTTTTTTGAGGATGGGGAGTAGTGAGGAAGGAACACGAGGAGCTCTAGCTCAGCTATATTGACTGAATTCTTTGTCTTTTAGATTTTCTCCTCTCCTCTCCTCTCCTCTCCTCTCCTCTTCCCTCCTCTTCTCCATCTTCCATTCTTCCTTCTCATCCTCTTCATCTTCTTTCATCCTTTTTTCTTTTGAAAGGGAAGAGCCCTTCTCTAGATTCTAATCGGAGATTTATTCTACCAATCAACGCTAGTGACTACATACACCCTAGAATTAAAGGCTGCGTTAATTGCTTATTTAAAATGGAATAGAAAATTAAGTCTCTCTCCCCCCCCCCCCCCCCCAATTATGTTGGTACTGATACTTGAATTAATTTTTTTTAAGTAATATCTGTTAAAATTAAGTTTTATTGTTAATATACAGGGTGTTTCTGATAATATTGGGCAGTGTTCTTTGGGAAATCTATTTTAAGTCGAAAATGTAAATTCTATCTATGACATTTTGGCATCAAGTTAAGATTGTACAGAGGGTTTTATGTACGACCCCTTAAATTTAATTAAGAAACTGAATGTCAATACTAATTTAATAAAGGGGTCATCCCTAAATTATAATAATACAATTATTATTGAGCTTTTTAGACAAGGAAATTGTATTGAAGTAAAGCCTCTAAAGTGATTTAATGGTCATGCCTAATTAATTAATAATTTCACCTAATTAAAACTACGATTAGTGTGATTTAAAAGAATCCAGTATTCTTATCTATTAATTTAAGGTTAAATTTCCTTACCTCAGGGTCATTAGATTAGAATTTGGTTTAAAAAAAATGTAATAAAAAGTAAAAATCACTCCGAAACTAAATTTTCAAAATTATACCGAGTATGTAATTTGCATAAAATTCTAATTCGTTAGAATTTTAATGACCTTAGCCCTTTTTATTTTTATTCTTCATTATTAATTAAGCATAATTCGTCACTCGTATCTCATGGTCCATGCGGAGAAAAATTCCAAAATTCCAAATTTCTAGTTTTTGCATTTTTTTAAACATTTTTCTCTTTCCTTTTTCCAAGTGATAAATCGCCTAAAGTTTTTTTTAATTTTTTTCTTGTTTTCTGTTTTCGCGCCGAATTCGCATTTAAGAGCGTTATATTTTAGGAAAGAGACTAAGACTCAATTTTTAAAAACTACCGTATGTCTATTGACGTCACTTTTAAGCCCTTCCCCTTTAGGCTTTAATTTTCTCCCACTCAATCAATTTATTACTTTTGGATTAAAGCAGTTAAGCTTAATTCCAAATAGATTGAGATCTAATTGAAATTAACTAATCTACTCAGGCGTTATCGATACACTCCCTCGAGGGGTCGGACGCTTGACATTACAGTGTACGGAATTTTAAGGTGGGATTTCAAGATTTTAGGTTAGGATTTCAAGATTTTAGGTTAGGATTTCGAGATTTTTAGAGTTTTAAGTGATATTTTGAAATTTTTAGAGAGAGAATTTGAACAGATTTGTAACGAACTGTAGGGTATTTTGACAAACGTCCAACCCCTCGAACTCCCTTAAACAATAGGGATTAATTTGGTCTATTTTTGTAGACCAAAAAAAAAGAGGGAGATAGTAGATAGAGAAAGAGAGAACGATAGCAATCGAATCAAAAATAAATAGTTTCGTTAAGCCTTTGCAGACTTTTTTTAGTTAGGCTTAGCGCGGGTCTCGCGATTCCTTCGCGCGTTGAACTATAACATTTCTAGATTAGCGACCAAAGAAAGAGAATTAGTTCTATAAATAAAGCTTGATCCGCCACCGCCGCAGCCTCTATTGGAACAAAAAGAAAAGAAAAAAAAAGGCGGGAACCACCACCACCACCCGCCGCGTGCTGCATGCTCACCTTCTTAAAAAAGCGCGCCCTTTTCTAGCGTACGTACGTACAATAGGCACTAGAAACTTTTTCCCGCTCTTTTTCTTTTGTCTTTCTAAAGATCGGAGGCGCGAGAAAAATGGCGGCAGCCTCGAATATCGCTAAGGGTTATAAAAGATTGTATTGTCTTTTCACGTTTAAAACTTTGCCAGGAGAAACTTCCAAATTAGCTCCAATTTTAAAAGGGGGGGGGGGAAGAAAGATATGACCTTAATCTTAGCGCGAAAACATCTTATCTCACTTTACGCTTCGTATTGACTTTTTGTTTATGAAATTGAAGCTGATTTTAGTAGAGATACGACCTCCTGAATGGCGTATCTCTTTTTTTAGTGTAATTGGGATACAGTACATTTGCTTTCAGATATTAATCTTAGCGCTATATCGTCGTATCTATGTTTAGTTTAATGAGAGCCAAGAGATACGGTATATGTGCTTTCAGGCAGGTATTATCGTAATATCAGTTTAAAAACGACGTATATGGACTTTTTAGGCTTAAGATTGAAAATATAGAATTTTGTAATTTCTTTAATTACTACTAATATATAACAACCTAATTTCAATTCGAAAACGTTGTATCTCACTTACATTAAACGTTTTAAGGCTTAAACAATAGCTTAGAAAGTTAAATTTCTCGAAAAACCTCAGATTTCTGTGAGAGAAACATGGCTAGAACCTCAGTTCTAAAACGTCGTATCTCCATTTTGACAAAATGCCTAACATTTTACTCACTTTTAAAGAGTTATCGCGTAATTGCTCTAAGACGAAGAAATTTAAGAATAAAGCGTAGTAGTAAAATAAAAAAGGACTTTTTATTTTAAAAGAAAGAAAGAAAGAAGGCGGAGGCTCTTCGGTAATGAATGACATCTCCTCCTGTCCCGCGTTCAAAAGAAAAAGAGCTTATTTTCGGTGATCCTTTATTTCCGTCTTCTGTACTGACTGTCTGCCCCTTTTTTTCAAAACCCCAAAAAATTTTAACCGACCATTTCAAAGTTAAAAGCACGGCATTACATAGCCAAGGGTTAGAATCGTCTTTCGTAAGAATAGACCATTCTATTAATTACTTGAGTGGAAAGCAACAAACAGGGGTGGGTGGTATAGCCCTCTTAGGGTATTTGCCTAGCACCAGATGGAGCTCTAGTTCCTACATTCGGAGGAGGGCTAGCCATCCGACTCGCGCTGCCTCTAGCGGTGCTTTATGAAGCTTGGGAAATAGCCCAAGAAGGTGACCTACGCCGCACCTGTGGTGTTCGCTTCTCTTATGGAATTAATGTAATGGTCTATTCTAGTCCCTTGGTTAATAGTGTCCTTGAATGGTATTTCCCTTTATAACTCGGGACCAAAATGGTTTCGGGAAAACGTTAATGTTAAATTTTTATAACTTTTAAGAAACCTTACACGAATTTTAATGGTATGATAATTTCCCGAATTTTACGAGCAGACGCCTCCTGCTTTTAAAACTTTTAATGCCAATGGTGAACTGTGCTATAAGGAAATGCGGATGAATACGTAATAAGAGAAAACGGGTTTAGTGACTGAATCGTGTCATTTTTAATTTTGAAATTTCTGCCGATTTCATACTTTTTTTTTCGGATCTACTGGTTCAAATGCTGTAAAATTTTAACACGAGGTGTGTTTAGACGTATTATATTATGCCAAAAAGATTTCGTAATTATAGAGTGTATATTTTTTAAGTAAAATTTAATTTTATCAAAAACTTAGCACCTCTACTTTCGTTGCTTCCAAAAATGAATATAAAATTATCAGTAAACTATTTTATAAATATGATTGACTTTAATTTAAATGAATGATGACCACTTCAGTTACCCTTTAATCCCTTTAAACACTAATAGATTCCTTTAAAAATTGAATTTAAAATTCCCTCAATTTCCGATAGATATTTCTCAATGTTAATTAGATAAAGTTTGAGAAAATTGAGAGCTGGCGCAATTAGGGGGACCGGGACCCGGGACTGGGGCGAGATTGGGTTTCATTCCGCGACGTAGTCAGCTAGTGATTTTAAAATGGATAGATATAGTTTTTGAATAAATGCGACTGGAGCGAGAGGAGAGAGATTTAAACTCCGTTGAACCGAAAAGGCTAACCAAAGATGCACCGCCGCCGTTCAACTTGTCTCTATTTCTACGCTTGCCGAATTCCGAAATTAAATTTGTGTCGCTTCTCATTTGGCAACCGAAGCGAGCGTTGCGATTCTCAAACACAAGTCTCTCTAATTTGAATTAAAAGCCAAATCCCCTTTTCGTTTGCCCCCCTCGCCTTCCCCTACAAATCATCTCCCCCCCCCCTTTTCTCCGTCCGAGGGGATGTATACTCTTAAAGCTTGGTTTTCATGGGACGGACCGAATTACGGAGAAAAATATCGCTTTTCCGAAGCTAAAATATACTTTTCGCAACGGTATTGGGTTTGTTTTTACGCGACGGATATTGCCCACTGCGGAAACCGAACATTTATGTCATGGTCATTGGTTAACATTAATTCGGTCCTAATTGGCGTCTGCTCAATAGTCTGCTTTGTTTATTGGAGAAATATCCAATGTTGTCTGCTCTCTAGGCCATGAGAGGAATGAACAATATGCTATTCTACTTACATATATAGACATTGAATCATTTTATACGATCCAGGCCTATGATTGGCTGCTGAATATCAGATTTCATAACTAGTCACGTGGAAAAATTCTTTTAGTTTCGCGGCAAGTTACATTTTCGCTGCCGTGAAAACCGGCCTTTACGAAAACATTTTTTTTTAAAAATAATATTCAATTTCATTGAATAATTTTGAAGTGTATCTGCATGGTGAAACCTTTTATTGAAATTCAATGAATTTACATTCTATGATGACTGTGAATGAATTGACTTTTGGGGGTTTCACTTCCCCAAGGGGTTTTGGGGTTAAAACCTCGTTAAATTCAAAAGAGTTGATAATTTGTTAATTTCAAAATCATGTTTTCAATTTTGACACGTATTTTCCAATTTACAAATTTCTAAATTACCCTAGGCAGTCGTAGTGAGATTAGAGAGTTTAATTGGAAAACGTGTACTTCAACGTACGTTATACCCTCAGTTTAATTATAATTAAGGTTAAATAGGCTTACTTTAATTGTAATTGTAGTTAAGTTAAAATTTCAAAAGAAGTGGGAGAAAGTTGTAAAGATAAGATAATTTTTCTTGCTGCGAAAATTAGAAAGATAGTATCATAAGTTAATAAGATATGTTCCGTAAGTATGACACTTCCTGTACTTCGTAATGATTGAGACTCTCAGTAACCAGTGTCAAAATTATGGAAAATATCTTATTAACTTATGATATTATGACGTTGGCGTTCACGTACGCGTTTTCCTGGTTAAATTTAAACAATCTCTCTAATAAAATGATCGAGTAATTCGATATTTATATTATTTTTCTGTTCAAAAATTCAAAAATAACTGTTTATAATATTAGTCGAATTCATTTCTCCAATTTCAACTATAGAGTAATAGCAGATTCCTGCATTCAAATGTATTATTCTCTATGGGAAGATAACGTGGGTTGCCAGTATAATTTTGTAAAGGATCCCGCTGTTTTTTAAAGGATATATTTGGGGTATTATAATTGGCCCCTTTTCTCTGTTCTCTTCAAACATTTCATTGCGGTCATTAAAATGATTAAAATCCCATGATGCCTCGCAAACCCCATTCTCTTTCTCTCCGTGTATTTCGAAATTCGAAACGAATCCCTCCTTAATGGCAAAACTTTTTGTTATAATCCGCTGAGAAAAAGTTGGAAAAATCAGGGTTAGTACACTACCTACAAAAGTCCCGAAGTGATTTTCGTTTATGTGAATGAATTGGACAATTTTTATTGTTTTGTTAGGGTTAGGGTTGGATGAGTTGGGTTGGTTTAGGTTTAGGTTTGGATTAGTTGGGTATTTTTAGGCTTAGGTTTGGATTAGTTAGATATTTTTAGGCTTAGATTTGGATTAGTTGGGTATTTTTAGGCTTAGGTTTGGATTAGTTGGGTATTTTTAGGCTTAGGTTTGGATTAGTTGGGTATTTTTAGGCTTAGGTTTGGATTAGTTGGGTATTTTTAGGCTTAGGTTTGGATTAGTTGGGTATTTTTAGGCTTAGGTTTGGATTAGTTACGGTTTTTAGGCTTACGTTTGGATTAGTTACGGTTTTTAGGCTTGGGTTAAATTAGGTTTTTTAGCCTTAGATTGGTTAAATTGGGTTTTTAGCCTTAGGTTTGGTTAAATTAGGTTTTTAGCCTTAAATTGCGCTTGTGACTCTGGTTAGGTTAGGTTATTTCTCCATGAGGATCATTTGGCCACGAATTTTCCCGCAAATTCCAATCGGCTTTCTCATTGGCCAAAGTTTCATCCAATCAGTGAAGGGAACGCGAATTTCATTTTCCTTATATTTGGTAGGAACCCTGCATCTTATAAGGAACTAGAGACACTCAATTTAGTTGGGCTACTACTACTCGAAAGAAACTACGTAGTATCTTTGTTTTTTTATATAGACACCAAAAAAACCCCTATTCTTGGTCAGTTTTGTTTTCTTCCTCTTTCCAAACTCTATCGTTTCCTTACGAAATAAGGAAGGCGTATACTAAGAAAATAAAAAGGCGCCTATAATGATGACGATTTCAAAGGAAATGTACTTTGCTTGGTTGTCTTTCGGTTTCAGTATATATTTCGAGTGGATATGCGTTTCCATGGTGATTTTCAATTTTATGCACTGCATATTATTTTTTAGAATAATAATATTTTAAAGAGGTATAGAGGGTTTTTCTGATAAGTCTGCATGCATAAATTAAGGAGGATGTTCTTTGGGAAATCAGTTTTGAGTCGAAAATGTTCTGTTTTGTTTACCACAAGGTTACACTGTTTTCGAGAATTATGATTTGATGGAGTGTTTTAGGGATTACCCTTTAATTAAATTAGAAGAAATCATTGTCTAAATCAGTTTCTTAATTAAATTTAAGGGGTCATCTGTAAAGTACTATGTAAATCAAGAAGCTATATCTAGTTTATTAGGGAGAAGGTATAAGATGCCTAAGTATTCGCGCGCCATAGTCCCAGTCCCCCTTTCAAAATACAAAGGGGGCGTAAAAGGAGGCCGGGCTATTTCATAGCCTCTCCTCAGTCGGAAAATATGGCTGTAATTTTCGTCATACGCGTCTCGCTGACGTGAGTTTTCAAGAACCAATGAGATGCTGGTTGTAATTTAGAGGCGGCGGGGATTAACTCCGGACCTACGTACGTTTGGACTGGAGATAAAGCTTAGCTGGAAATGTGGATGAATGAATTTATACCTTCTCCCTAATAAACTAGATGTCACTTTTTGGTACAATCTTAACTCGAAAACAAAATGAAGATAGAAGTTACATTTTTGAATTCATATCCCTGTAAGAAAAAAGAATTTCAAAGTAAAGGTGAAGGGAAGATGGGGATGATTTATATTATGACGTAATATAGTTGGTGATGGTTAAGTTTTTTGGCAAGGACCCAAGTTGTGTCTAGGGTGACGTGGTGACTCACGGCGCGCAGTCGGACTGGGCAAGGACCCAAATTTTGACTAGCTGAACTAAAACGCTAAAGTGTTGATAAGTCGCCCATAGATGTTTTTTTTTATAATTAGAAAGTTTAAGCTGTAGAGGTAGGATACTGTTCTTAATCCGGAGTTCCATTCAAAATTCTATTTTATTTTTACCCCATAGCTTAATCTCTTTATTTTGACTGTGCGTACAATGCGTTTGCTTGGCAGTTTGTCATCGCCCCTAGCTCCACTGTCTAAGAATTTTTGTTTTTGTTTTTTGAGGAATATCAGATTTAACTTAGCGTTGCCAATTTATTCCAAATATTTTGAGTTAAGGAACAAAAAATTTACTCGAAAATTATCACGGATTCCGGATTCCTCGACTCCCTTAATTCTAATTTTAGGCTTAGTTTTGAAATGAGTGCTTAAAATATATATATATTTAATTTAACTCCCAAAATCTATGGGTTAATTTAACGTGTAATTTATTAACGCTAAAATTAATGGATTAATTTAATGTATTTTTCTTTAGCTGCAATATTAATGGTTTAGTTTAATGGTTTAATTGAAATTATATTTAATTAACTGGAATATTAATGGTTTAATTGAAAATATATTTAATTAAATGGAATATTAATGGTTAATATATAAGATTTATTTAATGAACTCCAAAATTAATGGTTAAATTCAAAATATATTTTCTGAAATTAATGGTTAAATTCAAAATATATTTTTGTAAATTAATGGTTAAATTCAAAATATATTTTCTGAAATTAATGGTTTAATACAAAATATATTTTCTGAAATTAATGGTTTAATGCAAAATATATTTTCTGAAATTAATGGTTTAATACAAAATATATTTTCTAATATTAATGGTTAAATACAAAATTTATTTTTTAATATTAATAGTTAAATACAAAGTATATTTTCTAAAATGAATGGTTTAATTATACAAAGTATCTTTTCTAATATTAATGGTTTAATTAATACAAAGTATATTTTCTGAAATTAATGGTTTATATATTTATAATAATATACTCTGGCAGTAATGTTTAAATTTTGTCCTATGACATTAAACATAAACATAGATTATATAGCCTTATTCCTTCATATTATATTCGATACATTGAAATTAGTTTAAAATGGACTTATTGAACAAAGTATATATATATATATTGATTGATAGCTGGCGCGTTAGGTATATCTATCTAGTTTGGAAATCACTCTAGACATTATTAATAGTCTCGCTTAGTATAATAGACAATAGACAATTCACAGCGTCCGCGCTTTTCCTGAATGTAGCCGTGGACCTTCGATCAAAATACTAATTATATCGTCGAACCAATCAGCCTAGATTACTCCCTTATAAATCATCGATTTTTGTCTCGCTCGAATAATTGAGATATCGATTCCTATTCGATCTTGCCTAATAATCCGTAATAGTGTGTTGCTCAGTTCCGTTTAGACCACCTAAATCCTTGGTATGGACACAGATTTCCCACGCTATCACACGCGAAATAAGTTTGACCTTTCCGAGGGAAATAGATTTGAACTCACCCACGTTTTTAAGAAATTAAAGGGATAGTAGAATATATATCCATCAATAATTTTTTAAATTTTAAATCGATTTTTTTCTTCTAATATTCTGATATGCATTTTACAATGTGTTTGTTTTGGTTCTTTATGACCTACACAATCACAATACGTTGTTTTCGCAATTTGATATTGCAAGTTGCATGATTGATATCATTAATAAGCAGGGATAGATTTAATTTTAGAAGTAGGAATGGAGAACAGAGTAATGTGGGCGCGCGTCAAAGTCCCGGACCCCCTTCCACGGGACGGGGGGGGGGTATGAAAGAAGAGGCGGGTCATAGCGACAGAGGTAAGGAGGAATTACGTATTTTTTCACCGTCCCCGTCAGCAACGTCATCAAAACGTAGTTTAAGTGAGTCAGACAAATAAGATAATTTAAACTTTTCGTTACGTGTTGGAGGAGGGGCTCTATACCGGGGGGCTATGAGTCGGACTGAAGTAAATACTAACCGTTCTCCATTCCTACTTCTAAAATTAAATCTATCCCTGGTAATAACTAAGAAAATTAAGGTTAATTTTTAGAAGTGAATAGTTTAGTCTGGTTACCCATCATGTTAAAATTAGAGAGCGACATCGTTTCTGATAGTTTCTTAAACTCTCTAATGTCTGCTAAAACGATTGGTGGAATAGGTCGATGCTAAGAATCTCGTTCACAAAGCACGATATCGTGATAGATAATAACTTTTATTTCTTCTATCGTATAAAAGAATCCCATTGGTCGATAATGGTCGACCGATAATTTTTTATATTATGTAATCCGAAGTAAATTGAACCGAAGTTATTAAAAAAAAGTGGACCTTACAAGAAATTCCCTAAACCGGATGTTAGCTAGATTAGTTTATTTGAGATATTCATAACATTTTTTTTTTCTTTCAAACCTGCATGATAGATGAGATAAAGCATTTGATAACTAGACTCGAAACAAATTAATCAATTTCTGCCTTCTTAGTCTTTATTTTATTATTTCTCGTGGCTGATTTTGGTGGAAAACTTAATAATTTTTTCTCTCTCTCTCTTGGCCGTCATCATTTGTGGGGTTCCAATATGTCCCCCTAATATATTTGATGTCCCTTCCGGTCGGTCGGAGGAACGTCGGCGATATTTCCTCGTCAACGCACATACTTATATCCGTCCCCATAGCTCAATCGAGTTTTGCTCCTAAGAAAACAATTTTTTTATTTTTTCGCCTCTCCATCTTCCAGCCTCTAAGCATCCCTCTCCTTTTTTTGAGGTTTTTGTCGTACGCAGCGCGATACCAATGACGTTTTCTGAAAGGACCAATATAAGGGAGAGATGGCAGTGAGCGTGTCCTAACGCCTAAAGTAAATAGAGGTGTGTGAAATATTATACGTAATCATGTATGAAAAGTTAAGATGATTTGAAACCTTGTTTTAACTTTTACCGCACCTTTAATAAATGAGAGGAACTGGTTAGATGTTGTTAATTTCGAAAAGAGGTAATAGTCAGTAGGACCTCATGAAATTGGGAAGGGTGTACTATTAGAAATGAAAAGGTAAGGTTATTTAATAATGGGCCAGAAAGGTCAGTCTATTTAATAATGAACCAAAAAAGGTCAGGGAATTTAAAAATGGGCCAGATAGGTCAGGGATTTTGAAAAATGGACCAAAAAAGGTCAGAGAATTTTTAAAAAATGGGCCAAAAAAGGTCAGGGAATTTAAAAAATGGGCCAAAAAAGGTCAGGGAATTTTTAAAATGGGCCAAAAAAGGTCAGGGAATTTAAAAAATGGGCCCAAAAAGAACAGGGAATTTTTAAAATGGGCCAAAAAAGGTCAGGGAATTTAAAATTAAGTCAAAAAAGGATCCACGAATTTCGAAATAGTCCAAAAAAGGTCAGGGATTTTAAAATTAAGTCAAAAAAGGTCCGAGAATTTAAAAATAGTCCGAAATGGTCAGGAAATTTAAGAGTAGACCAAAAAATTTCAGGGAAAATCAAAACCCCGTAAAATTCAGCTAGAAATTTTAAAAATTTTCTGTGATCTCGTCTGTATACCAGACTAAACCATAGACGAGCACACATCTCCAAAATTCTGTATAAAACCAAAAACCTTTAAACCATTGAGTTTTTCTCTTTGAAAATTTTCTCTCTTACCCTCTCTCTTTCTCTGCCTTGACTTTCAAGAATTCGTAACTCTTAACTCATAGAGTCATAGTCGTGAGGGGGAGATGGTGTGAAAGCTAGAATGGGATCGTTTTAAAACTTGTATCTCTTTCAGCAAAACTGGAAATTTCCTCGCTCGCTTTTTGCGTTTGCCGTTAACGCGAGCGCGGCTTTCAAATAAGAAAAAGTGCGTCATTAAAAATGTTGTTTATTTTCTTCCTTAAAAGAGCAGCTGTCCGTAATGAGCATTTTCCAACTGAAAAGTTGTTATATTTTTAGAAACGTAGTCAGAGAGACCCAATGCTCACTCGACGTCCTCGTGACGTCCGTGTATTTTTAAAAACCCCTGACGACACACTCTTAACTCAAAGACTATATAGCTCAGTTGGCATACCATTTTAACGGTTTTTAGGGATAACTTTGACAGGATGAAATTTTCTTAAAATTGAATTTAAATTATTTAAGTTTAAATTGGCATGAAATAATTAATTTACTCTCCCTTTGCAATGGTGACGTGTTTATGACGTAAATCTAGCTGTAAACGTGGTTGCCATTTTGGTAATGTAATTATAAATGCGTTTTAACCATACCGTTAGATGGGCTATTAGTTTGACCTTTGAGTAGAGAAGGATGCAGCGGTAATCTCCATATCTATAACGTTGCAGTCTGTACCCGCATCTATACATCAACGAAGTCTTCCCAGCATCCTCAGTGGCGCTTTATTAAGGATGTCCTTTGTGTCTTAAAAAAGAATCTAGTTCTCATGATACAAATACGCTGCAGCATTTAACAATTACCTACCAAAGGGTAGGGGCGTGTATGCGCAAGGTACGCTGGGAGACTTTCATTGTTCGCGTATCACCCATAATCTTTACCGTTCCATCGTTTCGTTACTCTTTTCTCCTTGGTTTGCCTTACCCTGTTGTAAAAGTTGTGTTAAGATGATATTTTTCGTTCATTTGTAATTTTAAAAGGGATAGGGATTAAGGGTTACGGGTAATCATCGAGGAGCTACTCACTAAAAATTCACTGGTGATTTAAAATTTATGGGGATTAAGGGTTACTTAGGGGGTAATCATCTCTTAATACCTTTAAAACTTTTCATAAGACGTCACTCGTGACTCAAGTGAGTCGTAAGATATTAATTGAATTCTTTGGATCTAATTAGCCTCCTCATTTTAGGATAAAGGGATGAATTAAGACTTTGTATATACACCATCGTTAATTCTTATTCTAGGACCTTCTTCTCTCTTCCCCCCCCCCCCAAAGTGCTAGCTGATTATTACGTCAGTCTCTTAAGGGACTAGAGTAATTAAATAAACAAGAATGTTTTTATTTGCTAGCTTTTCGAAACCGAGACGAGATCGAGGGGCTAACAACTCAGCAATGACTTTAAATTTTATTGAAGACTTGGTTGGAAAGGTGTTCCAAAAAGAGAGGGTAGTAGGAGCAATAAATGTTCAGTGGAAAATGTACCTTCTATGGGGCCCGGCCCACCTGTAGGGCGTCCCTTAGGGTAAAGTCCCATAGAAATTACATTTTTGACTCAAAATCACCCATTGGACTTCGATCCTACCACCCTCTGTATATTATTTCGAACCAAAATTTAATTTTCATCACACCTGATTTTAGTTGTGAACCCCTCGGAGGATAAGCCAGCGAGAAAGGAGAGTTCATGACCCTTTTATCCCTTGTAAAGTCCTCTCTCTCATCTTGCTCCATTATAAGTCCCTTTTTTAACGCTAGGCCTAGTGCCTCTTCATCTCATCTCATCCGGAGTATAGTTTTATCTCATTTCTCAGTCCTATCTCTTTTGCTTATTAGAGCTATAATTAAGATAATCTTTCTTTAGTGTAGATTCGTTTATAAACGGAATCACGGAGCGTGTTAGTACTTTCATTTGGGAGACGACGCGATGCTCTCGCTTTCTCTCTCGCTCCTTACTTCTGCCAGCGAGCACCTATAAGAAGGAGAATTTTAGAAGGAAAGGGGAAAATAAATATAATGGCAGAGCCCCGTCTCTCCCTCTATCTCTCGCGCGCGCGAGGAGAGCCAGACGTCACGTGATCCGTACTGGCCGTAAACAGTCAAAGAGGGAAGGGGGGAGGTAACCCTCACGCGCGCCTACGTCGGGGCACAGTCGAGGAGCTCGACGCCACGAGGATTCTTTTTCCTCTCTGTTGCGCCGGTTTTGAATGGGGGGTGGGCTGATGGAGAGTTTGAACTCTCTCTCAGAGTCTCCTCCTAATACGTGCTCACTGCTTCCACGCCTGAACCTTTTCTCTTCCTTTGCCGCGCGTTCTACCGCGATTGTTTAGTCTACGTGGAAACATTCCACGCGCGCGTTCTCTTCTTAAACAAAATTCTGTCCGAATTCTGACAGTAAGCGCTTTCTGCAGAAGCGTACTTGAGTGTAGTGTAGCTAGCGAGAAAACCCGCTTTTCAATGGAAGTTCGTGCATACCGCCTTTTGGCATTTTGCCCCAAACACCGTAATACACTTTCTCTCTCTTTCTCTCGTTCTCTTGTCTTTCTTAGTAAATCTCTTTCATTTAACTATTTTTCAGTGTTTCTTTAAAACCAGTTGAAGTTAAGCTTTTTATTGTAATAAAGATGGTTTATCTATATGTATATATATTGGTCGAGTAGCTTGGTGCTAGGAATAGGTTTGTGTTGTAGGAGTTCGTGGGTTATGATGAGGTTAATTTAGGAGTCCATGGGTTATGATAAGGTTAATTTAGGATTCCATGGGTTGTTTTGAGGTTAATTTAGGATTTTAGGAGTCGTTGGCTTCAATGGCTTGTGATGAGGTTAATTTAGGAGTCCATGGGTTGTGATAAGGTTAATTCGGGAGTACAAGTTAATTTATATAAGTTTGGAAAGATTTAAAGGTAAAAGTTAATTTCACCTAAGAACCAATTAATGAAAAAGGAAACATGCAGTTTTGATGAGTATACCTATACAGGGTGTTTTAATTAAATTTAAGGTGTCATCCGTAAAACACTCCAAACATGGAACAATTTCGACTCTAAATCCCTAAATCGCCCAAAGAACATGCCCCCTTAATTATTGACAGACATTTCAGAAACACCTTGTACATTCTCCTTGTTTTCATCCCTGACTGCTCTTGAGCCTCACCTCGTCTTTTTTCGCGCGCGCGCGCTATTTTATTATCCTCGTGGGCTGATTACGGGGTCTCGCGCCACGAAACATGCGCGTGCTGTACTGTACTCCTAGCTGGACAGATGCTTCGCGCCTCTTTTTCTTCCCGCATTCTCCCATTCCATTCAACTTCTCCCCATGCAGCATCTTCCTAAATCCTTTTGGACCTCTTTAAAGAATTTTTTTTAATACCACCAAAATGGACGCCGAGCTATTTTGTCGTAAAGAAAAGTTCTCCCAAATTTTCAGACTTTTATATACTTGGTCCGAGAGCTAATGGGGCGCTAACAAATTTTATCGCCGGTTAATTTTTTTTCCCGAGTCTTTTGAAATTCCCTTTTGAGAATTTACTGGTTTCTGAAAGGGACGCCATTTTATTTTTAGGGTTAATATTTTTTATATGTATATTGTAGATTCAATGGATGCCCGGGGTCTCTAATAATTTCTAAGTTGATTTACTTTTAAGTTTTAAAATACACTTATTTCCATAAATATTGGTACAAGAATGTGACTAACTGTCAAATATTCTAGTTCTTACGTTTTTGCAAAAATGGCAAAATGGCAAAAAAATGTCAATGAACTTTTGTTTGTTAAAATTGTTTTGGGGGGCCAGGGCGCGCGCGTTTTTGGTTTATTTTTCTGTCGACACTCGTATATTATGCGATGATCCCCATTGTCGATAAATCACGAACTAAGAAGATTCCCTTCGTCAGATTCTTGGGTTCTTTCCAAAGTATAGACCAAATATTTTCATCACTATTCCCATCCCAAAATCTATTCCACGACTAATAGCTAAGGTATATTGTGGGTACTCACTCTGTAGGCCGAGGGGAAGGGTACTTTCGTTGTAAACAAAGTAAATAAATTAATCAATAAGTAAGGGTAATCCTCATTTAAAAATTCAAACCGCAATTTAATCATTATTTAACCAATTTAATGATGATTTAATCATTTTTATCACGCTTTAATCAACATAATCACCATTTAACTAATTTAATCACCATTGAACTAATTTAACCATGATTTAATCGATTTATCACTATTTAATGAACATAATCACCATTTAACTAATTTAATCATGATTTTATCAAACACGCATTATTCAATTTGAATATAAGTTGACCTTCCTAAAAATTCCAAACAAGATAAAAACAATACAATAAAAATTTAATCAAATCGTGATTAAATCTTTTATTCAATCAGCCAAAAGGTGTATAGATGTTAATCAAGAAATTAATCTCTCTCTCTCTCTCTCTCTCTCTCTCTCTCTCTCTCTCTCTCTCTCTCTCTAAATTTAGTCCATAAATCCAAGACAAACAAAACGGCACGAGATTGAACCATAAAAAATATTGATGGGGCCTAGATTTTTGAGATATTGTAATAACCCATCTTGTTCTATATATATGAAGGAAGGTATGCCCGTAAGCTCATAAAGATATATTCCTTCCATAAGTTTGTCACTGGTAACTTAGAAACTGGAGCTTGTCATGAAGTGAGTGAGGTTGGTCATAGATTCGGGGTGGGGTGAAGCGAACACGCCTGGTGAGGCGCTGCTATCAAAGGCTTAGTAATGGAGACTAAATAGGACCTAGATGGAAGTCCTGCAAAATTAACACCCACCGAGTGTTGGACTTCAATTGACTCGCTTCCGTCGTTCTCCTTCTCGAGCTGTAAGTCTCTCAGTTGCATTACGAACTTGTATAGGTAGTGCCATGCTTATGGAATGCATACTTATGGTATGCTATATACTCTGTTTGTATATTATTCTATGCGAGGCTATGGGAGCCCCTCCCACTTTACGGAAATTACGATGTAGATGTTTTTGAGTGTTAGAAGGAAAAGGAAAGGTCGCTAATGTCTTTCCGGATCAAGCCCAGGATCCCTTTGAAAGCAAGGGAGAATCTCTCTCTCTCGCTCTCTCGCTCTCTCTCTCTCTCTCTCTCTCTCTCTCTCCTTTCTCTAATGTCTTTGAAAACACCGAGCAAAAACGTTTAATGTCCTCCGGAGAATTCTTTCTTATGCATCCAGGAAAAAGGAGAGAACTCAACTTTTTCCTCAATCTCACTCTTTTTCTTATAATAGGCCAGATGAAATGAATTCCATCTTTTAGTTTATTCCTTGGTCGATAAAAACCATCCTTTCTTAAGATAATTTTCGTCTCCTTATTCTTTTCTATTCTACAAATTTTTTATGATGTGAAGATGACCCTAATAATTATCTAATCTGATTAAGCAAGAAATAAATTGGGACTGGAAATCTACTGTGCTTTTATATTTTTTCCCTCTAAGACAGACAGACATACTTCGCCATTTCATTACCTGGAAGAATTGGAAAACATACGCGTGTCTCGTGAACTTTGGTGTTATATTCTGCTACGACGTCACACCCTTCTATCTCTTATCTCGGTTTTGGCCACCATATTGGAAGTTGTCAGCTCAGGCCATACAAATTAGGCTATAGCAATATTGACGTCACATCCCCGTAGCTCCTCCCCTCTCAATATGAGATTCAGGGAATGCTAGGTAGCGTTGCTCCTTCAGTTTTGTGGTGGCCGTGACCCTGGGGGTCGCCTGTCAACCTCTAAGAATAAATTACAAGGAGTACATTTTATAAATAAAGTGACTGGAGTGGAAAGTTTTATTTATAGATCCGTGAAAATTAGGAAATTTTCTTCCCACATTTTCTTCTCTCTTTAATTATAAATTTTAAGCTCCGTTTCTTTGTTCTTGTCTAGAGTTGCTTACTGGTATGTCATTGCTCCTAAGGCTTAAATTCAGCCAATTATAAGCGTTGAACTATGAAATTGTTTCAAAAATTCAGTATAGAGAAGTTACAGTGTGATGAAACTTTTTCCTTTTTAAATAAAAAAATATTAAGCTCTCTAAACTTTAATAAAGAACCATAGCGTGCCAATAAGTCTAGAATTTCAAAATGTGGGCGACGAGCTTTGGCTAAACATCACTTTTCTACCGCCATATACAGGGTGTTTCTGTTAAGTTTGCCACCTTAAATTTGGGAAATCCGAATCGATTTTGAGTCGAAAATATAATAACTTCTATCTCCATTTTGTTGCGACAAGGACCACTGTTTTCGAGTTAAGATTGTGCATAGTATTTTACGGATGGCCCCTTATATTTAATTAAGAAACTGAACATTCAATGATTGCTAATTTAATTAAGGGGTCATCCCTAAAACACTCCATCAAATCATAATTCGAAAACAGTGGTCCTTGTTGTAACAAAATGGAGATAGAAGTTACATTTTCGACTGAAAATCGCTTAATTTATGCATGCAGATTTATGAGAAACACCCTGTATTTGTGTATACTTCTGCTTGGTTATACTGTTTCGTGTAGGTTATACTGAGTTATCTTCTTACGAAAATTCCATAGGATTTTAGGTGTTTTTAAGTTACTTTAGATACTGATAAAGTTACGTGTAGTTACGCATTCGCTTGTTATGGAAAACTCAGTTTGGGATCGATTACGAGAGAGGAAAGTATTTTGGCAAGCCGATGTTTTGCGAGTTACTACTAAACTCGACGAATGTATAATGAAGCGCTTTCGCCGATGGATCGGGTAAAATTTGAATGCGAAACTTATTCGCCTTCAGTTTGGTAATACTGTAAAAGGCTCGAATTCCATTCAAAGTCCTTATAGGAAAACCCTTGCAGTTATTGTTGAGGTAACCTCGAATTGACCAGCTGAGTTTGTATTAAGAAAAAGGACCGTAATTTATCCACTCATCCTTTTTTGCAAAGTCTAATTTTATTCCGAAAGATTGAAGAGGAAAGTTTGTCCAATGTAAGCTTAGTTTACTCGTGAACCCTTAAATGTTCCAACATGAGTTATGTAATGTATGTGCAGAATTTACAATTTCCTTGGCATGGAAGACATGTCCGTGATTGTAGTGCATGTAACCGACTTGCACTGCCTCTAGCGGTGCGCCAGTGAAATATAATCCTCTCCCCGTTCATGTGATGTTTGCTTCTCTTCTGGAATTAATGGAATATGGTCTATTCATTCTTTAATGGTTTTTGTTTATCTGTTTACTAGTCCTGTTATTTTAAATGATAAAGAACTCCTTCAAATATAAAACAACACACCTGGAAATTAATCAAAAGTATATACTCTATAGGCCTATAGCAAATAAACCTGTAGATATCAGAGATGAAATTTCTTTTGGTAATTCATTTTATCAATTCTGATAACGGCTTACATAACCCTGACTCCCCATGTACTGTTATCCAAATACGCGATGATTTACTTCTTGCATTTTTTGTGATACAGGGTGTTTCAGAAATTAAGTCAACGTGTTCTTTGGGAAATCGATTTTGAGTTGAATATGTAATTTCAATGGCATTTTACCCTAAAAGATACCGTTTTCAAGTTTATGATTTGATGGAGTGTTTTAGGGATGACCCCTTAATTAAATTAGAAAAATTCATTGTCTAAATCAGTTTCTTAATTCTAGAGGGCCGGTAGGCCCTTCTAGATAAGAACCCACACCCTCCCGTAATGTTAAAGAAATAATTCACAGATTTTAGGCTTAGCGTCCCATAGAAAAAGCATGGGATTTTTGGTGGTCCACTCCATCGAATAACTCAGAAACTACTGCGAAGTTAAGGTTCGGAACACTTTTGAAATATCAAGCAAATATTGAATGTTGAACTTCTGAAGTTTGATTAAGAACAATTAATTCTAAGTATTTTATTTTAATTAATTTATAAATCATGGTAAAACCGTTACATATATTACACTGTTTTCATAGCATTTTGTTCGCCCTCCATCGGGTTTGTGGCTCGTAGGATAACGCGTCTGCCTATGGAGCTGAAGATTGCAGGTTCGAGTCCTGGCAAGATCGGTGTTTATTTTTACAGAGCTTTTATTCAACATAAATGAAATAATCCTATAAATACAATGTTTGGATAATTTTTTTGTTACGAAGTACGGGCTTGTGGCGTAATGGATAACGCAATTGCATTCGAGGCAAAACATTGCAGGTTCGAATCTTGGAAAGCTCGTTGTCTATTTTTGATGAAGAATCTTTGTACATATAAGGGAAAATTCTCAAATAACAAACTTTCAATGAAATGTGCGAGTGGTGGCGCATGGTTTAGAAATAACTTTTTTTTTAAATCTATACAAAAATGTCAACTAAACTTACTTGAGTCACCAACCGCCTTTTTATATGAAATAAGTTACCACCCGCCTATCTATGGTGAATTAATCACCACTCCCCTGTTAAATGATTTAAAATTTTAATCTTTCCCATAAAATAATGAGAGGCACTTGGAGTGAGCCTATATGCTCACGAACATCTTACTGGAACATAGAATTAATGAAGTTTGACAAGCATATTATTATTTTTATAATAGATTAATACAAATTAAGGCTGAAGGAACAGATATTATATAAAAAAGACTTGGTTTGCCCAAGCCTTAAAAACAAAACGATAAGAGTTTTTCCAGTTGTCTGAAGCGCGGATATTATTTTTTTTCTATTGCATTTTAAAGGCAATCCGTATTTCACTACTCTTTAGAATTTAATTCAATCACCTGATTTTACTGCTAATGGATTAGTTTCCTATAAATTAATTGAAATAAAAAATTACTTATCTCAGATTTTTCAACAACAATTCCATTTTCCTGAAACATTTTATCATTCATTTATTATTTTGAGGGATATCGTGTAAATATAATCAAATTGACTCTTTCTTTTTTTCCGAGAACTTTCCTTTCAAAAGGTTTTAAACACATCAAGTTTTCATATTGTTGTCAACTAAATAGCAACTCAACCAGCACTTCTAAAATCTTCCCCACAGGTACTGATTTACACAGTTCAATAATTGTGACTGTGCTTAAAGAAGAAACGAACACCTTTATCAAATATAAGAAAGGTGATAACAGTCCCCTTTTGTATTCGAAAAGACCGCATATAATACATTATTAATGAAGAATTATTTGAAAATTAAAGTATGTTCTCCATTGAAAAGAAAAAATTTCATGATAAAATGTTACAGGAAAATGGAATTGTTCTTGAAAAATCTGAGATAAGTAATTTTTTATTTCAATTAATTTATAGGAAACTAATCCATTAGCAGTAAAATCAGGTGATTGAATTAAATTCTAAAGAGTAGTGAAATACGGATTGCCTTTAAAATGCAATAGAAAAAAAATAATATCCGCGCTTCAGACAACTGGAAAAACTCTTATCGTTTTGTTTTTAAGGCTTGGGCAAACCAAGTCTTTTTTATATAATTAAATTTAAGGGGTCATCCGTAAAATACTATATTCAATCATAACTTGAAAACAGTAGCCCTTAGGTCAAATGTCATATGAGTTAACATTGTTCAGATACACCCTGTATAGTTACTGTTTATTTCAGGGTTTCTTTTTTTGCATCATCTCTGCTCCTTGAGTTTAATAATAGAGTCGAAACACGGAAGGGTTACTCTGGGGAAATAGTGTAGATTCTGCATTTTCATCAGCGTAGCCAAGGAAACTGTGCCCAAAAAAAAAAACCCCCAGCTCTTCCACGACGACTTTAAAATATACGTACAGTTAGACTCGGTCTAGACCGCGGCGCGCCAAAACCCAAAATCCGTCTTCTCAAATTTTCATATTAGAAAGCGTGCTTGCATGCTTGGTATTTTAGTTTTAGGGTTTTTACTGAATGCGCCCAAACCAACTAACAGCTGTCTTTTTCTGTAATATAAATATTCGCTGTAGTAGGTTTCCTACTACAGTTTTAGTATATGTAAGAACAACAAGGTGCACACCATTTTTCTTACACGTTTATCACTCAGAATGGGGATAAAAGAACTGCGAGCGAACACCTGAATGCAATATAACTAACGTTTCTTTATCTCTCAAGTTTGAAAATATATCTTAAAGGGGGAAATGCCCCTATTGTGTAATTTATTTATTTAATTTTTGTTTTAAGGAACGTATCTTTAATTTTAAAGAGGACTAGTAACGAAGTGAATTATTTGCTTTGCGATTAAAAATTAGCATAAATTATAATTGCAGTGAGCTTAGGGGGATGCATTATTTACTTCCCCCTTCCCTTGACCTTGATATACCCAAAAAGCATCGATTGAGTTCACTGAAATTAAATTTAGAATGATTTTTCCCTTGATATATTAGGGGAGTTAAATTAGCAATCATTGAATGTTCAGTTTCTTTATTAAATTTAAGGGGCCATCAGTAAAATACTATTTGCAATCATAACTTTAGAACCTTGTGACAAAATGGAGATAGAAGTTACATTTTCGACTCAAAATCAATTTCCCAAATTAAGATAATCCCCCTTAATTTATGCATGCAGACTTATCAGAAACACCCTGCATACAGTTTATATAAGATCCCCCAATAGCATCTTTCGAAAGAATAAACCCTTTCCATTCTAGCTTTGATCTCTCCTCTTACTTGGGAATTATGGGATGTACTTTACTAATGGGTGCGATTCGAGCACCAGGAATGACTATCTTTAAATTTATTTATTTTGTTTTTTTGATATCGTTATAAATTCTCACGGGAATGTATTTCTCCAGTTTTCTCTATCTACTCTTTTTTTATTTATTTCAAGTATTTGGCTGGAAAATCCCCCATGGAGCATCGTGGTATCTTATATTTTTTAGACTTAGCAACTATCTTAAGAAAAAAGGTGGTGATATTTTCCAATTTCGTGTTATTCTTTGAAAAATCGAGAAAATCTAAGACCTGAGATAAATATATTTTTTCTTCATGAATTTATAACATTCTCCCCAGAAAAAAATAAAAAAACAAACACTTTGATACGTATCAAGTTAACATAAGCCTATCCATTAGAATTGGAGTCTCAAATATTCATGAGTAGAATTTGTTAAATTCTGGGTAGTTTCTTCTCCCCCCCCCCATCTCTGTGTATAGTCTAGCATAGAGAATATACAGTAGAGGAGTAGAATATACAGTGCCCTGGTTCAACAGAGAAAAAAAAATTGACTTCCAACCCCCTAAAAACCTTGTGAGAGAGAGCCTGAGGGAAATTCGTATTTTTTCTCTGTGCGCATATCCAATATTTCAAACGCACCACTCACGTTTCTCCGTGAGATATATTGAACTTGCCTCTTCCCCCACGCTAGCTATTTCCCCCCCCCTCGATCCTGGCACGTTAGGTGTCTACTCCTCTACTATATATTCTCTATGAGTATACTATAGTGGTCGAAAATCGTGTGTGGTGTTTTAAAACACATCCTAGCTCTTTGGGAAGAAGTTCTCTCTTTTTTTGTCTTTTTCTCCAGGCCTGTCTCTCTTAGTCTGAGTTTTTCTCTTGGCCGTTCTTTGATCCACTTCTCTCTCCCCCCCCCCTCTCTCTCTCTCTCTCTCTCTCTCTTTCTCTCCGCTCCTTGTAAAGCTATGTTTTTTCCTGAAAAACTTCCGTGCCATTAATATCCATTAAGGAATGAGATTCGAGCTATAAGGATAGAGGAAGTGTAGGAGGGAGGGAACCTTGGATCTTTTATTTTTTCACACTGGACCATAAAGAGACCATCTATTTTGTTTTAGAACCATTTTCAAACCGCGCGCGCAGTGCATGCTGGGATTCGTTTTGTAGTCCATCGCGTCCGCGAGGTTACCATAGGGATTAGTGGACTCCTTCCTTCTTGTACTGTTTTGAACGGAATTTCCTGTTTTCACTTTGTAGGAAACAAAATATCTACTTCCTTTATTTTGGTATATGACAATCTTAAATGTATCCTCTATATTTTTAATGGTTTTCTACGAGTTGGCCAGTTTTTAGGCAAGATTTTGAAGGATTTAAAGTAATTTTTAGACCTTAATTTATAACAGGGTTGCCATGGGTTAGGGAATTTTAAATATTATTGGGCCAGAAGGGTCAATAAAGGTCAGGGAAGAGTTAATAAATTGTAAAAAATATAATAGAGAAAAATTTGTTAAAATGTTTTGGGGTTGCAACGCTGAAAAAAATGACAAAATATAGTCAGGGAAAATGGCAGCAGATAGGGAAAATTACAGGAGGGAAAATTACAGGAGATAGTCAGGGAAAATGGCAGGAAGTAGTCAGGGAAAATGGCAGGAAGTAGTCAGGGAAAATGGCAGGAAGTAGTCAGGGAAAATGGCAGGAAGTAGTCAGGGAAAATGGCAGGAAGTAGTCAGGGAAAATAGCAGGAAGTAGTCAGGGAAAATAGCAGGAAGTAGTCAGGGAAAATAGCAGGAAGTAGTCAGGGAAAATAGCAGGAAGTAGTCAGGGAAAATAGCAGGAAGTAGTCAGGGAAAATAGCAGGAAGTAGTCAGGGAAAATAGCAGGAAGTAGTCAGGGAAAATAGCAGGAAGTAGTCAGGGAAAATAGCAGGAAGTAGTCAGGGAAAATAGCAGGAAGTAGTCAGGGAAAATAGCAGGAAGTAGTCAGGGAAAATTGCAGCAGATAGTCAGGGAAAATTGCAGCAGATAGTCAGGGAAAATTGCAGCAGATAGTCAGGGAAAATGGCAGTAGATAGGGAATATGACAGGAGAAATTTGAATCTTAACGTTTTGTGGCAATTCTGTATCCATTGTTGTTATTCGTAGACCCAAGAATCAGAGCTACATTGTAACGGTAAATAATATTCCTCACTTAATATCCAGGCAATTGTCCTTCCCCTTTTAGTCTTCCCCTATTGTGTAGCGCTTGAATAAACTGAACTAAATGTCTCGGGTAGCTAGCTAGCTAGTATAAATTGAAGCGAATACAGCATCCATAGCTTGGAGGAAGAGGAGAGGTGAGCGCTGGTTGCGATGTACATTCGATCCCATGGTCGTTATCTTTAGGAGCTTTGGGAGCCCGTAAGGACCCGGAGAAAGAGCTTTATTATTAGTCTCTCACGCCTAACGCGTCTCGACAGATATTATTATACTACAACCGAAATAGATTAATCCGTTATCACACCGAAATTATCAAATTCCTCAAAAGGGGTACATTAGTAGAATATTTTAAATATTCCCTATATAAGGGATGATAAAACTGAACCGGGAGAGTGATTTCTTTGTCAATTTACAAAAGTATACAGGGTGTTTCAAATAAGGGGATGTTCTTTGGGCGATTTTGAGTCAAAAGTGTAATTACTATGACGTTTTGACTAAAGGGTTCACTGTTTTCAAGGTCTGATTAAATTATTTTATGGATGACCCCTTAAATTTAATTGTGTAACTGAACAGTCAATGCTAATTTAATTAAGGGGTCATCCTTAAAACACTAAAGCTATAGGCGGACATTTATTCTTAATGGTTGTATATCAAGGTCACAATTTCGTAATTAATTATGGGGAATAAACTAAACTCACTTATAATTTATGCTAATTTTTTAGCAAAAATTGGTTTTTTTTTCTTTTAAATTACAAACACTTATGTTCAAGACGCAAACTTCATAAAAACTACTGATATTTAAGACTTTTCTTTATTAATAATTAATTTCTAATTATAACTTCGGTTGAGGAGCCTAATCACTTTCCATCGCTATCGGCCAAGGTGACAACTTTGGGTGAGCCAGGGTTTAAAGGCTTATACTATGCGGAATAACCTGCAGTGTATATACGTACTTCATACTCAGGTTCCTTTTATACTTTCGCTTGCATGGCATATCGGAATTAGATTGCTTCTCTCGATAAAAATGTCATCCCTAGACTGCATTACATCCCTTCATCTGTGCCTAGACTGAATAATCTTTGTTTTATTAGCGGCGTTTATGGTTTACTATTATAAATGTTCATCGTCACTTTTTTTAATCCTCGAGGCTCTTGATTTGTTGTTATAGTGATGGATTGATGTTAATTATTAACGCTTTAATTAGTTCCTTACCTTAATTAATAAGCTTATTGCGTAATAAGATTCCCGCGCTTTCGGGCCATATCAGCTCGGTTAGATTTTGTAGATAGTCTTTTCTGCAGTTCTCTTGCTATTAAAATTGAAAATTGAAAATTCAGGGTTCATACATACCTGGAGAACCTAAATGAATTTTTGACAAAAGAATTCATGATTTTTAGTAAAATTCAGGGGAAACTCAGGGAAATTTATAAATTACAATAAAATTCAGGGAAAACTCAGGGAAATTTATAATTTACATTAAAATTCAGGGAAATTTATAATTTACATTAAAATTCAGGGAAATTTATAATTTACATTAAAATTCAAAGCTAAAGATTTTAGTGTTTAAAATGGCAGGGTTCTGACGTCACAAAGTCGGTCAGTTTAAAAATTGTTTAGTCCATCACTGTCTCGGACAGTTTGTTGCTATGTCCCGAATTCCCGTACTGAATAATACCATAAATAACGTAATATCAATAAGTGGGAAGACAGTTTCCCGGATAACTCAAATTTAACCATTAATATTATTACTCCTTTAAAGATGTTTATGCCTATTGGCTGTTCGGCTTCCCCTCCAGGGTCTAATTGACCTACTTTAATAATAATAATAATAATCTAAGCTTGGTCTAGGAAGGGATATCCACACTAAGTCAACTCGCGACTTATTTACAGGTGGGTCCCTTTACAATGCATAGAGGGGTGGTGGCTAGCCCCTATGCCACAGCTAACCTACAGCGCCCTACACTAACTATTACCGTTAACCTCTGCAAGTTTTGATGGAAAGGAGAAACCGGGTTAGACCGCGGAGGAAAACTCCTTTTAACAAGCGGGGAGAGAACTTGCAAACTCTACGCAGAAGGATTTCTTCCCAGGTTTTCACCCGGTGCCACAGTCCGGGATCGAACCCGGGATCCTCTTGCTGCGAGGCGAAAGCGCTAACCGCTACGCCACCCCACTCTTTATATCGTAAGCTAGTTTAGAATTGAGTTTCAATGTTCACATTTTTCATTAACTTTTATAATTTAACGATATCATACTTATTGTTACCACCTTACATATGTCAATATTCAATCCAGCCAGGGTGCACTGGGGGCTACACTGGGTGGCTTTAAGGTGACACCAGGGTGCTCCATCGCTTAAATTTATATATAAAAATGTACCCCTACCGTCGACTTTGTCCTCATTTCTTTTTTAAAACGTACTAGACATACAATGCAGCGATTTTTGCCCCCTTTTTTTTGTCAAAACTAGCTGATGGCAAAAGCAAAAGAAGTCCTTTTTTTCTTATTCGTCTTTTCTATTTTTGTTCTTTCGCTTCTCTCCATTCTTCGGGTTTCGTGGTGATCCCGACCCCGAGTTTGCGCTTTTAATATAAAATGATGAATGTCGTTTTTAGCGCCCTTTGAAAAGAATAGGGGCGGCTTCGAACCCACTTCCGGTTTGTCATATTTTTCATCGCTGTAAAACCAATATGTCCTCCCCAATCTTCGTGGTCGTCTTCTTCGCTCTTCCCCAAGTCTCTCTCTCTCTCTCTATTCTCCAAACCAGGGACCAGGGACACGTCGCGTTTCTGTGTAGAATTCAGGAAGCATAGGGTTACCTTTATAGTGCATAACCGGTTTATGTTATTTTCATCGTAACATATGGAAATATATTCTTTTTAGTATACCTGCGCCCCAAAAGGTGTATACTGTATAACACGTTACAGTCATAAGTATGATACTGATGGGATCGAAATATAATTCGGATTAAGACATGTACAGGGCAAGGGCAGTCTGGGAAATAAGGATTTTTTTAAACTAGTCCTTGGGACCAGTGACCGCCTTAATGTCCCAAATAATTAACTGGTCTCAGGACTGGTCCCAACCTTTGTTCTCTTATAAATTTGCAATTAATAAACTGGTCCCCGGGACCAGTACCTCCCGCCCCTAGGGTCCTAAATAATAAATCGGTCTCAGGACTGGTCCCAACCTTTGTTCTCCTGTAGATTTTCAATTGTTAAACTGGTCCACAGGACCAGTAACTCTCACTTTTTGAATTAAAAAAACTAGTCCAAGCAATTATAAAACTGGTTTTGGACCAGAGGAAGTAAGCTATTTCCCAGACTGGTACAGGGTGTTCCAAGAAAAAAGGGTGGTAAATGTGTAAGTTCCATAGCATTTTGGTCATACAAACCTGGGAAACTTAGGGAAATAAATAGTTGTCAAAAAGGCTCAGGGAAAACTCAGAGAAATTTAGAGAAATGTTTTTAGTAAAATTCAGGGAAATTAGGGAAATTTGTGAGGTTTTGGGTAAGTACTCACTCGATCACGCGTCAGTAAGGCATAATCGAGTGGGCTATGGCTTAAGAAAAGGCGCTAACTAACGAGGTGGCGCCATCTCAACAGTCACTGCCCGAAGTTGAAACTGTAGTCGTTGACCAGTGTCCAATTAAGCCATCTAAGCGACGACTTCACCGTAAGATGTGAACGTTAGATTTTAGTCTACAGTCTGAATGGACCTTAAGCCTGTGCAATCCTATGGGTAATGAAAATCCACCACCACATCTTTAAAGAATAACTTACCGCAAATTAGCTTTAATTTTCAAAAACATATTCATTCAATTCCAGATTACTTTCTCTCTCTCTATCAATTTTAGGAGAATTTATACATATAATCTTGGGGAATCTTAGGGTTCTCGGAAAAACCGATAAATATCTCTCTCTTCTTTTGCCGGGTAGAGAATTCGGATGAGGATAAGGAGTGGGATGGGATGGGAGGGATGCTACGGAAGATGCTGGGGGAACGTTACGTCCGCTTTGTAGTACTCTAAGTACATGCTGAAGAAAATGGGAGCCCATCGAAATTCAATCTTCCCTATTATATTTTGGTTGGAAAGACATTTCTCTTTCTTAAAATATATGACGCGAGAAAGCTTCTTCCTTCATCCCTTTTCTAGACTCTCCTCTTGCGCTTCCCCATCGTTGGTGGGGGGGGGGGGAAGAGGATGGAGAGGAGTTTAGATTTCGGATGAAAGATATCGGGTTATCTGGAAAATATTGGCGTCATTTTTTTTTTTTCTTTTCTTTCTATAACTAAAGCATCTCCTGTAAATTACGTACTAACGGAAAACGGCGGTTGCCCCCAAACAAGCTGCTTTATTATTGAAAAGGATTTTTAAGCAATACTCTTCGATTATTGCCGTTTTTTTAAAAGTTTATTTTTAAGCAAAATGCGCGTAACTCGATGCTTCGTATTGCAAGGGAAAGAAATTTTGGGTTTTTTTGGTTTTCTGTTTTGTTTTTCGTTTAGTTTTTTCGTATTTGCAATATTCAGCGCTTATTACGTAAGCTTGATTCTTTTTGCCTCGATTTGCACTTCTCTTTGCCTTAACTGAATCTTTCTTCGATGCATCTGTAACTGCAAAAATAAATTGCAACCGCAATTTATCGATTATGGACCCCCCCCCCCCCCCAAAAAAATAAAATAACCACTAAAATGAAAGCTATTGTTTTGTTTATGATTCAATAACAAGGCTCTTATTATTAACGAGGGGAACGACACTTTGAAAATTACCTTTTTTTTTGTAATAGGTATACCTTAATTAATATTAAAGTGTTTTGTAAGATTTCGTAGTCTTAAGAACCTCTCGTGTAAAAAAAAAGAAAAAAAATCGTATCAGCGGATCTAATTTCGCACGCGCCATAACGTGGGGTCGGACACTCGCCTATAAATCAATTCGTTTGAATTCTTAACGACAAAGGCCTTCAACAATTGCCTTTTCAAGGTCATTTTAACAACTGTTTGTTAACCTGATTTGTTATAAAGACGCTTCGAAGGTACCAAGAAGTGATATCTAGTTTTCAAGAACCAATGAGATGCTGGCTGGTTGTAATTTAGAGGCGGCGGGGATTAACTCCGGACCTATATATACGTTTGGACTGGAGATAAAGCTAGAAATGTGGATGAATGAATTTATACCTTCTCCCTAATAATTAAACTATAGATATCACTTCTTGAATTGAAGGTACCCTATGACAAGCGTCCGACCGACCTCGGTTGGGGTCTCACAGTTTTGGCGGGCGCACGTGAAGACCAGTCGAGCTAGCTATAGCATAGCTAGTTTGGTGGATGATTGATCTTTCTAAACGTCATTCTATTAATGTCATACTCTCTTTTTTTGTCCCTCTCTCTCTCTCTCTCTCTCTCTCTCTCTCTATCCTCCTCATCCGATATTGTCTCCTCCTCATCTTTTATCTCTCCTCTCCTCTCCTATTCTCTCTCTATGTCCTTAAAACTGGCGCGCTGCTGTGGCGTTTATACGGGATCGGGTGTTCTTCGGCACCACTTAAAGGTCGACGTCGCTATTCGTCTTTTTCTACGCTTTGTTCTTCTATTACCGTCGTTCCAATATGGAGGGAATTCTTCAAGCGGCCCAGTTCTTCGGATACACCATCCTGACCTGCTACGTTTTCTTTTTAACCTTAGGAACAGTCTCCTTCTTCGCTTCCCTAAGATTCGTGCGATATATTTACTGCAATATTAAAATGGATTAAATTAAATGCCTGCCGCGCGACACTATACCACAATTTTTACACGCGCAGAACCCCGTTTATTAAAAGGAAAAAGTTCAGAGTTCAGGTAACGTAACGTTATACCTTAAAAACACACTTACCTTTTTGTAAATTTAAAAGGAAATTAATATTAAAACAAAAATAAATAAATCGTCTCTTATTACAAAATAATTAATTTGCATTTAATTAGGATTAAAAACAATCAAGGACTACTGCGCCGCCGCCGTTGGTTTAGTGGCGTCTGCTAGCCAGAATCCTACCTTACTCTTACCCCTCTCAGCCTGTGAGAAATTGAGAATTCAACCAATCTCGTTCCCGTAAGGGTAAGGTAGGTTTCTGGCTAGCAGACGCCACTAAAGCAATGGCGGATGGCGCAGTAGTCCTTGATTATTTTTAAGACTAATTAAATGCCAATTAATTATTTTGTAATAAGATATCATTTATTTATTTTAATATTAATTTCCTTTTATATTTAGAAAATGGCCGTTCTTTTCAGGTATAATTTTATGTTACCTGAATTTTTCCTTAAGGTCCTAATTAAACTCCGGGAGAAATTTGTTAATTAATAAGATTATTTAACGGTCCGTGCGTGCGACTCCGTCTTTTGTTTTTTAATGACACTTTGTGACTTTTAATTAATTTAATCATGGTGAAATACTATTTTCGCGCATTTTTTTTGGCCTATTTCCACGTGCGGCTAATAACAAATTTATAATGATTTAAATAATTGATTAATAAATTGATTTAGTACAAATTAATTGATACCAGCTAGTCCTAGAACCTTTTAGAAATTATACAAACATTCCCAAATTAAACTAATTATAATATTGATAATAAATAATTAAAAAATAAATTTAAAAAAAAAATATTTCGGTATAAGAGAATGTGTACTGTTCTACCGTTTTATTTTTCGAATAACATAATTTGCAACCTTGGAAGTGATCTATTATTCAAGCCGAATCCCGGTTTAACTATAAGGCTATTTAGATCTTTTCCAGGTTGAATTCAGTTTTGAAAAACCAAAAAAAAAATTGTAAAAAACTTAAGCCCCCTAAATGGTATAAAAATAACCCACGTGTTTTAAACAATTAACCAAAAAAGTCCTAAAAAATAAATAAACAATTATTCAGTAATGAAACAAACAAACGTCACTAAAAACTATTCACAACACACTTGTTTGTTTGTTTGTTTATTATAATATTTTTTGAAATATTTTTTTGTTCGGTTTGATATTTTAAACCATCACTGTATTTTACATAAATTTAAAAAAAAAAGAAAAAAGAAACAAATATAGTTATATACCAATCAAATTTAATATTAATTCATTTTTATTTCCATTATTGTTTGTTGCAGTTTAGAAAGTACAATCGCGATCATACTCGTGAATAACGCGCCCATTTCAAGACTGCAACTGTGAGTACAGGACTAACAAAATCTGTGAGTACCCTTTGATGACACCGCAACCGCAATTGCAGCCTGGACTAAAAAATATGTGAGTACAAATTGAAGACACTGCAACTCTCTCCAACCTGGACTTCAAAACAACCTGTGAGTACAAACCTACATTTTCTTAAAATTTCTCTGAGTGAGTGACTCTCCCCTCGGTTATAATATACAAAGGAGAAAAGTAGGGGGTGGAATTGTTAAATAGAGACTGCGCAATTATGAACCAACCGCACTCTGGATTATAATTCGATAAAACAACAGAAGTAAATTAATCCAAAGTTATAAATCAAATGTTTTTTAATCTTTTACCCTTAAAGATTCAATTTCATTTCACAAAATCCAAGTGCTTTACCTTCCCTGTTTAAAATTCAATTAGGATATAAAATTTACACGTGGGATTGAATTTAATAAAAAAAGAGGCATTCTAGCCAAACCGCGTAGAGGGGGAAAAGGGTAGAGCTGGATGCAATGCAAGGAGGTTTAAATCGATGGATATCGACCCAAATTGATCGAAATTATCACATTAAGCTAATAGCAGTAAGAAAGAGGGAGCGCGCTTATCGTTCCTAAACACGTTGTGTTAGGTTTCAGTTGATTTGCAGGGAATAGCCATCTCATTTAAGGAGCATCCATTACGGTTATTTCTTTTCAATCTTGGCAATCGCTTTAATTCCCCCTCCTATACATTCTACCAGTATCCTTCTATTTATCCATAGATATCAAAAATAGTGCAATACAGGCTGCGCTCAAGGAAATTAAGAATTACTGTTAACTACTGTAGTATATCAACGGTTAAGTGCAACTAGGATTTTGAAAGCAGGGACGTAATTATTTAATTAGGTGATCTGTATTGTTTCTGCTGGTATATCAAGGTCATGTTTCTAAATTATTTATTTATTATTTTAAGAATAGTGAGTGAGAAGTATTTAATGTACAGGGTGTTTCTGATAAGTCTGCGTGCATAAATTAAGGGGGATGACTCAATTTTTAGTCGAAAATGTTACTTCTATCTCCATTTTGACCTACAAGGGACACTGTACAGAAACATCCTGTACACCCCCTAAGCTCACTGCAATCAAAATTTATGCTAATTTGGTCGCAAAAAATATATTTTCTTCATTACTGAATAAGAACTGCAAAGTCCACTTCATTCAGCTAACTTTCTTTATTTTAACAATGTTAAGTTGTTTGATTTCCGCGGAACTTTCCTCGGACCCTTCCATTTTGCTTTTTCACTTCCTACTAGATCTATAATGAAATCTTAAGCCTTGGTTGGTTTTGGAATAAGAAATCGTAGGTGCATGGGTAAACCAACCCCTTAAGCCAATCAAATCAATATATCTCCGAATGAATAATCTCGACCCTACATCTTGATTAAAACTTAGCTAATGAAGATGAGGTTAAGGATCGGAAGTAAAAAAGTTAAAGTGGAAATGTAAATCAACCTTCCTTTTTGTTCAGGGTTCGTACGCAACCTGGATAAGTCAGGGATTTGGAAAATGTCAGGGATTTCAAGTTTCTTCCTAAAAAGTCACGGATTTCAAGTTTCTTCCTAAAAAGTCGGGGATTTCAAGTTTCTTCCTAAAAAGTCGGGGATTTCAAGTTTCTTCCTAAAAAGTCGGGGATTTCAAGTTTTTTCCTTAAAAGTCGGGGATTTCAAGTTTCTTCCTAAAATGTCAGGGATTTCAAGTTTCTTCCTAAAAAAGTCAGGGATTTCGTTTGGTAGATCAAACCAAGGATCAAACTATGCTTCGAGCAATGCTAAATATGGGCCCAGGTGTGCAGGTGAAGTGGACTCTAGTAAACACCTTAAAATGGTCCCAGGGATATTGGCCAAATTTGGTCAGGGATAAGTTAGAAATAAAAGTCAGGGATTTTCAATATAAAAAACTCGTTGGAACCCTGTAGTTGTAGGTGGGTGGTATAATTGGTGTAAAAGAACAGTAGGGTCGCGGTAGCTTATTGGAGTGAAGTAGTTTTTAGCCCAGGTTGTATTTAATCTATTTAAGGAAAGTCAGAAGTCAGGGCGGTTGAATGTTCCCTTCCTCAACTTACTTCCCATTACGCGGCGTTTGTTCCTGTTTGGCAACTTGCCCCAACACCACTCCTCGGTTTTTGAAAGAAAGAAGTTTCGTAATTTTTCTTGTCTTTTTTTTTAATTTTGGGACGACACCCGAGTTTTGTTCTCAAAGACAATCTTGGATAGAATCCATTATTTTATTTTTGAAGGGAAAAAACGGAACTGTATGTGGTCGGGGAGTTCGGAAGTCGGAAAGGATAGTATCTGTATTTATCAATTATCTTATTTGTAGTTTATACGCTTAGTTGCCAAATCGTGTTTTTTAACAGTTTGTCAATCTCATTTTTAAAAGGGATTAACTGCGTTTATGTTATGTTCGATTGTTATAATCTGTTGGTAGTTTTAAATAGTTAGGGTTTATGTGAAACCAGGGATAGATTTAATTTTAGAAGTAGGAATGGAGAGCAGAGTAATCTGGGCGCGCGTAAAAGTCCCGGACCCCCTTCCACGGGACGGGGGGGGGGGTATGAAAGAGGAGGCGGACAGGTCATAGCGACAGAGGTAAAAAATAATTACGTATTTTTCGCCGTCCCCGTCAGCAACGTCATCAAAACGTATAGTTTTAAGTGAGCCAATAAGATAGTTTAAACTTTTGGTTACGTGTTGGAGGGAGGGGCTCTATACCGGGTGGGCTATGAGTCGGAATAACTGAAGTAAATACTAACCGTTCCGTTCTCCATTCCTACTTCTAAAATTAAATCTATCCCTGATTAAGGTTTATGTGAAAATTAAGACGAATAATTTAACTTTAAGGAGCCCGAGTTAACTGCCTCTAGCGGCGCTTTTTACAGCCTGGAAAATAATCCAAGAAGGTGGTGACCTCCCCCCGCTCCTATGATGTTTGCTTCTCTAATGGAATTAAACATTACATTACATTATTTTAAGTTTTTAAAATTTAAGCAAATTTCTTTCGCCATCACTTTAAATCCAAGCTTATCCTTTCTCAAATCCCCTAGTTAAAATTAATAACCAGAAATAATGGTATTAACTTTTCGTTTAGACTTAAAACCCTTTCTCCTTTCTTTTTACTTCGCTCTTTATCATTTGATATTTTAATCGGATTAAATATTCATATTAATAAATATAGATTCCCTTTTTTTTCATCCGATGAACATGGGGGAAGGCCCATTTTTCCCCACTTTTCCTTTTTTGCGCCTTCTAGATATTTTTTGACGGATTTTTCGTTGAAAAGCTTTTCGTTGAAATATATATCGCTATGTGTATACGATGTCTTAAATCGATCGTTACCAATTGTTATTCAAGGCTGGATTTTGGCCCTAAAATACATTCCATTGGAAATCGATGCCACTCTAGCCTGAAAAGCCGCGAGGTGTCGAACACTCACTCGACCGCCATATTTAGGGAGATAGTAAATAGTCATTTTAAAAGTGAATTAATAGCACGTGTTTTGGTTCGAGTAACTTATTAGAAATGCAATTTTATTGGGTGATGACGTCATAATCGTGTCGGCGTCTGGTACACTACTTTAACCGGCTTTAATTAAACCATAAGTTCATAAGATACGTTGGCCATAAGTTTGTAAATTCTGGTAACTTAGAAACTGGAGCTTGTAATTTTGAAGTGAGTAAGTAGGTCATAGATTCAGGGTAAAGCGAGGGAGGCCTGGTTTTGGCGCTTCTGTCAAAAGGGGCTTAGTAATGCAGACTAAATAGGACCTAGATGGAACTTGGTCCTGCATGCAAAATTAACCACCACCGAGTGTAGGACTTCAATTCTCGCTTCCGTCGTTCTCGAACTAGTTATCTCGAGCTGTAAGTCTCTCAGTAGCATTACGAATCGTATAGGTAGTGTCATACTTATGGAACATATCACTTATAAACATATGATGAAACTTACCCTCAAATATTATTTTTAAAACTTCCTGTTATAACCGCATTTCCGGCAAGGAGTGTTGAAAATTTCGTCACTATGACCACATCGAACGGAATAGTCTGACTTATTTTACCTTTAATACCTTGCAAATTTATATTAATTAAATCCTAATATTGACATACTAATTAATACCTCAAAATAGGAAATTTCAATTTTTTCCAAGCGAATGTCCGACCCCCTAGATAAGATACCTCACGAGACTTTCTGTAAGATTCAGAGCGCGCGCCTTGCCTTTCGGAACGTATAGAGAGTTACCATCTTTGAATGGGCGTTTTTAACCCCTAAATCTAGCCTTTATATACGGGTAATTCTTGACCCATTCCAAGTTTGAATGTAGGTAGGCGCCCATCCTTGTTCGTCTTTCTCGTATTCTGCTCAAAAGCGGGCGGCAGCAAAGAAAGACAGAGTAGTATAGCTTCATGTTTAAAATAACAATAGAATTTTTCTCCCTCTCAATCGGTGCTGGCCCAAAAAAGAAAAAATTCCACCAATCTCGATTGGCTTTGTAAAATAATTCCGGGAAAAACTCTGATATCTATTTGTCAAGGAAAATGATTTATTTATTTATTTATTTTTGCATATTTTTATTTTAAATAAATATTTAAATATTTTTGCGGTTAAGATTTAGGGATTTTATTTAATGTTTTTTCATTATTATTTTTTTAAATATGGATAAAACTACCAACGTAGTAGGATAGGTTTCCGACGGCCCATTCAGACTGGTTGTAAAAATCTTAGTTTCGTTTGAATATGTCTGAATAGGCTTTATGGGTATTTATTTCTTTGCTACCAGGTTCTGTATAGATATGGATGGTTTAGAAGACATATTTACATCTACTGACTACCAATGATATATCTATCATTTTTTCCAAAAGGTACGGACGGCGTGGGTAGATTGTCAAAATATAGCTTATGAAACATTACTTTTAAGCTATGCCTACAAAAAAAATAGACCAAGCAAAGTTTTCGCTGGATTCATCGATTATGAAAATAGATCAAAACAAGCATTGACAGAAAAGCATCGCTTTTTCTACCTTAATGGAAATATGATATTTTGACGTGGTTTTTACCTTTTGCTTTTTAAGACGTTTTCTTCATTATTTACCTCTTGTTTGGGTATGTTTGTTTTTAACCTCAAGGGTAACTTGAATTGAATGCGAATATGTTGTAAGTGCGATTGAATGTTTGGTTTGAAAACTTTATTCCGAAATTATACTGTTAAAACTGATTTCAAGATATAAATTGTAGAAGGACTTTGCTGAACTTTGACCCCTTATAGAGCGGTACTATCTTGATAGTGGCAGTAGTTAAACAATTAAATGTCCTTCAAATTTATTTAAATATACCATTCAAATCAGAGTTATTGATGCAAATGGCAAAAAAAATATTGGCGAACTTTGACCTCTGTTAAATTTTTTCATGACGAGTTGCGATAATCAATAATCAAAACTATATAACGTCATATATACCCACCCATTTACTATATGATTCAAATCTGAGTTATCGATACAAATTGTAAAAATTGTTCAACTATGACCTCAGTACCATCTTTCCATGACGCGTACCAATAATCAAGAACTGTAGCTATGACGTCAGCAGTACCCTATTAAAATATAAATTTAAATAAGTAAAGATTACCGAACAAAGTTATATACGAACCCCCTTTTTAGCTTGAACTTTGACCTAACAAAACCAGCTAACTGAATTTAACTTCAGGATCGAGAGTTACGACACATTTGCTTTGAGGGCAATTGAAGCGGCGGCACCCACTCGAATCTTTCGACGCAATGATAGTGAAATAGATTGAACGGGAGCCAAATGATAAGTCCGTTTGTGTACTGTTTCTTCTTGCTTTCCTTCTCCT